>NW_028227276.1:2489663-2502163 GCF_978045245.1 Mus caroli
AAAGAGAGACAGATAGAGACAGAGATAGAGATGAAGAGAGACATATAGAGAGAAAGAGAGAGAAATAGAGAGAGTGAAAGACAGAAAGAGAGACAGAGAGAGAGACAGAGTGAGACAGAGACAGAGTGAGATAGACTGAGTGAGACAGATAGAGAGACAGAGAGGGACAGAGAGAGACAGAGAGACAGAGAGAGACAGGGAGAGACAGAGAGAGAGACAGAGAGAGACAGAGATAGAGACAGAGAGACACAGAGGGAGACACAGAGAGAGACAAAAAGAGACAAAGAGACACAGAGAGAAAGAGAGAGAGACAGAGAGAGACAGAGATAGGGATAGAGAGAGACACAGAGAGAGACATAGAGAGAGTGAGAGAGACAGAAAGAGAGAGAGACAGAGAGAGAGACAGAGACAGAGTGAGATAGACTGAGTGAGACAGAAAGAGAGACAGAGATAGAGACAGAGAGAGACACAGAGACACACAGAGAGAGAAAGAGAGAGACAGAGAGAGAGACAGCGGGAGACAGAGAGAGTCAGATAGAGAGACAGAGAGAGAAAAAGAGAGAGACAGAGAGAGACAGAGATAGAGAGCGAGACACAGGGAGACACAGAGAGAGACACAGCTAGACAGAGAGATACAGAGAGAGAGACAGAGAGAGACATAGAGCGACAGAGATATAGAGACAGGGAGAGATAGAGAGAGAGACAGAGAGAGACAGAGAGAGACAGAAAGAGAGACAGAGAGAGAGACAGAGAGAGAGACAGAGAGAGACAAAACAGAGTGAGATAGACTGAGTGAGACAGAAAGAGAGTCAGAGATAGAGACAGAGAAAGACAGAGAGAGACACAGAGAGAGAAAGAGAGAGAGAGAGAGAAAGAGAGACAGAGAGAAACAGAGAGAGACAGAGAGAGACAGAGAGAGAAAAAGAGAGAGACATTGAGAGACAGAGATAGAGAGCGAGACACAGGGAGACACAGAGAGAGACAGAGCTAGACAGGGAGATACAGAGAGAGAGACAGAGAGAGACATAGAGAGACAGAGAGACAGAGAGACACAGGGAGAGACAGAGAGAGAGACAGAGAGATAGACAGAGAGAGACACAGAGAGACACAGAGAGACACAGAGAGACAAAGAGAGAGGAAGAGAGAGACAGAGAGAGAGAGACAAAGAGAGAGACAGAGAGAGACAGAGAACGAGACAGAGAGAGAGATAGAGAGACACAGAGAGAGACACAGAGAGAGACAAAGAGAGAGACAGAGAGAGATAGAGAGAGAGTGAGAGACACAGAGAGAGAGACAGAGAGAGACAGAGATAGAGAGAGAGAGACATATAGAGAGACAGAGAGAGAAATAGAGAGAGTGAGAGAGACAGAAAAAGAGACAGAGAGAGAGACAGAGAGGGACATTGAGAGACAGAGAGACAGAGAGAGACAGGGAGAGACAGAGAGAGAGACAGAGATAGAGACAGAGAGACACAGAGGGAGACACAGAGAGAGACAGAAAAAAAACAGAGAGAGACACAGAGAGAAAGAGAGCGAGACAGATAGAGACAGAGAGAGACACAGAGAGAGACATAGAGAGAGTGAGAGAGACAGAAAGAGAGAGAGACAGAGAGAGAGACAGAGAGAGACAGAGACAGAGTGAGATTGACTGAGTGAGACAGAAAGAGAGACAGAGATAGAGACCGAGAGAGACAGAGAGAGACACAGAGAGGAAAGAGAGAGACAGAGAGAGAGACAGAAAGAGAGACAGAGAGAGACAGAGAGAGACAGAGAGAGACAGAGAGAGAAAAAGAGAGAGACAGAGAGACAGAGATAGAGAGCGAGACACAGGGAGACACAGAGAGAGAAGAGCTAGACAGAGAGATACAGAGAGAGAGACAGAGAGACACATAGAGAGACAGAGAGACAGAGAGAGACAGGGAGAGACAGAGAGAGAGACAGAGAGAGACAGAGAGAGAGACTGAGAGGGACAGAGAGAGAGAAAGAGAAAGACAGAGACACAGAGAGAGACAGAGAGTGAGACACAGAGAGAGACAGAGAGAGAGACAGAGAGACATAGAGAGAGTGAGAGAGACAGAAAGAGAGACAGAGAGAGAGACAGAGAGAGACAGAGATAGAGTGAGATAGACTGAGTGAGACAGAAAGAGAGACAGAGATAGAGACAGAGAGAAACAGAGAGGGACACAGAGAGAGAAAGAGAGAGACAGAGAGAGAGACAGAGAGAGAGACAGAGAGAGAGACAGAGAGAGTGACAGAGAGAGACAGAGAGAGACAGAGAGAGAAAAAGAGAGAGACAGAGAAAGACAGAGATAGAGAGCGAGACACAGGGAGACACAGAGAGAAACAGAGCTAGACAGAGAGATACAGAGAGAGAGACAGAGAGAGACATAGAGAGACAGAGAAACAGAGAGAGACAGGGAGAGACAGAGTGAGAGACAGAGAGAGACAGAGAGAGAGAAAGAGAGAGACAGAGACACAGAGAGAGACAGAGAGAGAGACACAGAGAGAGACAGAGAGAGAGAGACAGAGAGAGACAGAGAGAGACAGAGAGAGACAGAGATAGGGATAGAGAGAGACATAGAGAGAGACAGAGAGCAACAGAGAGAGACAGAGAGAGACATAGAGAGACAGAGAAAGACAGAGAGAGACAAAGAGAGACAGAGAGATATATATAGAGAGACATAGAAATACAGAGAGAGACAAAGAAAGACAGAAAGAGAGACAGAGAGAGACAAAGAGAGACAGAGAGATACAGAGAGAGAGACATAGAGAGACATAGAAATACAGAGAGAGACAAAGAAAGACAGAGAGAAAGACATAGAGAGACAGACAGAGACAGAAAGAGACAAAGAGATAGAGACAGAGAGAGACAGGGAGAGAGACACAGAGAGAGGCAGAGAGAGACAGAGAGAGACAGAGAGAAAAGAGACAAAAGAGAGAGAGACAGACAGAGACAGACAGAGACAGAGACAGATATAGAGAGACAGAGAGAGAGACATAGACAGAATGACAGAGAATGAGAGAGACAGAGAGACAGAGAGATACAGATGAGACAGACATAGAGACAGAGAGAGACAGAGAGAGAGACAGAGAGACACAGAGAGAGACAGAGAGAGACACAGAGAGAGACAGAGAGATACAGAGAGAGACAAAGAGAGACAGAGATAGAAAGAGAGAGAGACAAAGAGAGACAGAGAAAGACAGAGAGAAACAGAGAGAGACAGTTGAGACAGAGATAGAGACAGAGAGAGACAGAGAGAGAGAGAGAGGGAGAAACAGAGAGAGACAGAGAGACAGAGAGAGACACAGAGAGAGACAGAGAGAGAGAGACACAGAGAGTCAGAGAGAGAGACAGAGAGAGAAACAGAGAGAGACAGAGAGATACAGAGAGAGACAAAGAGAGACAGAGAGAGACAGAGAGAGAGACAGAGTGTGACAGAGAAAGACAGAGAGAGACAGAGAGAGAGGTAAAGAAAGACACAGAGAGAGACAGAGAGAGAGACAGAGAGAGATAGAGAGAGAGTGAGAGAGACAGAAAGAGAGACAGATAGAAACAGAGATAGAGATAGAGAGAGACTATAGAGAGACAGAGAGAGAAATAAAGAGAGTGAAAGAGACAGAAAGAGAGACAGAGTGAGAGAGACAGAGTGAGACAGAGACAGAGTGAGATAGACTGAGTGAGACAGATAAAGAGACAGAGAGGGACAGAGAGAGACAGAGAGACAGAGAGAGACAGGGAGAGACAGAGAGGGAGACAGAGAGAGACAGAGATAGAGACAGAGAGACACAGAGGGAGACACAGAGAGAGACAAAAAGAGACAGAGAGAGACACAGAGAGAAAGAGAGAGAGACAGAGAGAGAGACAGAGATAGGGATAGAGAGAGACACAGAGAGAGACATAGAGAGAGAGAGAGACAGAAAGAGAGAGAGACAGAGAGAGAGACAAAGAGAGACAGAGACAGAGTGAGATAGACTGAGTGAGACAGAAAGAGAGACAGAGATAGAGACAGAGAGAGACACATAGAGACACAGAGCGAGAAAGAGAAAGACAGAGAGAGAGAGACAGCGGGAGACAGAGAGAGACAGATAGAGAGACAGAGAGAGAAAAAGAGAGAGACAGAGAGAGACAGAGATAGAGAGCGAGACACAGGGAGACACAGAGAGAGACAGAGCTAGACAGAGAGATAAAGAGAGAGATACAGAGAGAGACATAAAGCGACAGAGAGATAGAGAGAGACAGGGAGAGATAGAGAGAGAGACAGAGAGAGACAGAGAGAGAGACAGAGAGAGAGACAGAGATAGACAAAGACAGAGTGAGATAGACTGAGTGAGACAGAAACAGAGTCAGAGATAGAGATAGAGAGAGACAGATAGAGACACAGAGAGAGAAAGAGAGAGAGAGAGAGAGAAAGAGAGACAGAGAGAAACAGAGAGAGACAGAGAGAGACAGAGAGAGAAAAAGAGAGAGACATTGAGAGACAGAGATAGAGAGCGAGACACAGGGAGACACAGAGAGAGACAGAGCTAGACAGGGAGATACAGAGAGAGAGACAGAGAGAGACATAGAGAGACAGAGAGACACATGGAGAGACAGAGAGAGAGACAGAGAGAGAAACAGAGATAGACAGAGAGAGACACAGAGAGACACAGAGAGACACAGAGAGACAAAGAGAGAGGAAGAGAGAGACAGAGAGAGAGACAAAGAGAGAGACAGAGAGAGACAGAAAAAGAGACAGAGAGAGAGATAGAGAGACAGAGAGAGACACAGAGAGAGACAAAGGGAGACAGAGATAGAGAGAGAGTGAGAGACACAGAGAGAGAGACAGAGAGAGACAGAGATAGAGATAGAGAGAGACATATAGAGAGACAGAGAGAGACATAGAGAGAGTGATAGAGACAGAAAAAGAGACAGAGAGAGAGACAGAGAGAGACAGAGTGAGATAGACTGAGTGAGACAGAGAGAGACAGAGAGGGACAGTGAGAGACAGAGAGACAGAGAGAGACAGGGAGAGACAGAGAGAGAGACAGAGATAGAGACAGAGAGACACAGAGGGAGACAGAGAGAGAGACAGAAAAAGACAGAGAGAGACACAGAAAGAAAGAGAGAGAGACAGATAGAGACAGAGAGAGACACAGAGAGAGACATAGAGAGAGTGAGAGAGACAGAAAGAGAGAGAGACAGAGAGAGAGACAGAGAGAGACAGAGACAGAGTGAGATTGACTGAGTGAGACAGAAATAGAGACAGAGATAGAAACCGAGAGAGACAGAGAGAGACACAGAGAGGAAAGAGAGAGACAGAGAGAGAGACAGAAAGAGAGACAGAGAGAGACAGAGAGAGACAGAGAGAGACAGAGAGAGAAAAAGAGAGAGACAGAGAGAGACAGAGATAGAGAGCGATACACAGGGAGAAACAGAGAGAGAAGAGCTTGACAGAGAGATACAGAGAGAGAGACAGAGAGACACATAGAGAGACAGAGAGACAGAGAGAGACAGGGAGAGACAGAGAGAGAGACAGAGAGAGAGACTGAGAGGGACAGAGATATAGAAAGAGAAAGACAGAGACAAAGAGAGAGACAGAGAGTGAGACACAGAGAGAGACAGAGAGAGAGACAGATAAAGACACAGAGAGAGACAGAGAGAGACAGAGAGAGACAGAGAGAGACAGAGAGAGACAGAGAGAGACAGAGAGAGGGACCGAGAGAGACACAGAGACAGAGAGAGACAGGGAGAGACAAAGAGAGAGACAGAGAGAGACAGAGATAGAGACAGAGAGAGACAGAGAGAGACACAGAGAGAGACAGAGAGAGACACAGAGAGGTACAGAGAGAGAGACAGAAAGAGACACAGAGAGATTCAGAGAGAGAGAGACAGGGAGAGACACAGAGAGAGACAGAGGGAGACACAGAGAGAGACAGAGAGAGACAGAGATAGGGATAGAGAGAGACATAGAGACAGACAGAGAGACATAGAGAGAGTGAGAGAGACAGAAGGAGAGACAGAGAGAGAGACAGAGAGAGACAGAGACAGAGTGAAATAGACTGAGTGAGACAGAAAGAGCGACAGAAAGAGAGACAAAGATAGAAACAGAGAGAGACAGAGAGGGACACAGAGAGACAAAGAGAGAACCTGAGAGAGAGACAGAGAGAGAGACAGAGAGAGACAGAGAGAGAGACAGAGAGAGACAGAGAGAGACAGAGAGAGAAAAAGAGACAGACAGAGAAAGACAGAGATAGAGAGCGAGACACAGGTAGACACAGAAAGAGACAGAGCTAGACAGAGAGATACAGAGAGAGAGACAGAGAGAGACATAGAGAGACAGAGAAACAGAGAGAGACAGGGAGAGACAGAGTGAGAGACAGAGAGAGACAGAGAGAGAGAAAGAGAGAGACAGAGACACAGAGAGAGACCGAGAGAGAGACACAGACAGAGACAGAGAGAGACAGAGAGAGACACAGAGAGAGACAGAGAGAGACAGAGAGAGACAGAGAGAGACAGAGAGCGACAGAGATAGGGATAGAGAGAGACATAGAGAGAGACAGAGAGCAACAGAGAGAGACAGAGAGAGACAGAGAGAGACAGAGAGAGACAAAGAAAGACAGAGAGAGAGACAGAGAGAGACAAAGAGAGACAGAGAGATACAGAGAGAGAGACATAGAGAGACATAGAAATATAGAGATAGACAAAGAAAGACAGAGAGAAAGACATAGAGAGACAGACAGAGACAGAAATGAGACAAAGAGATAGAGACAGAGAGAGACAGGGAGAGAGACAGAGAGAGAGGCACAAGAGAGACAGAGAGAGACAGAGAGAAAAGAGACAAAAGAGAGAGAGAGACAGAGACAGAGAAAGACAGACAGAGACAGAGACAGATAGAGAGAGACAGAGAGAGACAGAGACAGAATGACAGAGAATGAGAGAGACAGAGAGACAGAGAGAGATACAGATGAGACACACAGAGAGACAGAGAGAGACACAGAGAGAGACAGAGAGATACAGAGATAGACAAAGAGAGACAGAGATAGAAAGAGAGAGAGACAAAGAGAGACAGAGAAATACAGAGAGAGACAGAGAGAGACAGATGAGACAGAGATAGAGACAGAGAGAGACAGAGAGAGAGACAGAGGGAGAAACAGAGAGAGACAGAGAGACAGAGAGAGACACAGAGAGACACAGAGAAAGACAGAGAGAGAGAGACACAGAGAGACAGAGAGAGAGACAGAGAGAGAAACAGAGAGAGACAGAGAGATACAGAGAGAGACAAAGAGAGACAGCGAGAGACAGAGAGAGAGACAGAGAGTGACAGAGAAAGACAGAGAGAGACAGAGAGAGAGGTAAAGAAAGACACAGAGAGAGACAGAGAGAGAGACAGAGAGACAAAGAGAGACAGAAGTGAGACAGAGAGATACAGAAAAGAGACAAAGAGAGAGAGAGACAGAGAGAGACAGAAAAAGAGAGAGAGCGACAGCGAGAGATGGAGAGAGACATACAGTGAGAGACATAGAGAGACAGAGAGAGACACAGTGAGATACAGAGAGAGACAGAGAAAGATTTAGAGATACAGAGAAAGACAGAGAGAGAGACAGAGAGAGACAGAAAAGAGACAAAGAGAGAGAGACAGAGAGAGACAGAGAAAGAGAGAGAGAGCGACAGAGAGAGATAGAGAGAGACATACAGAGAGAGACATAGAGAGACAGAGAGAGACACAGAGAGAGACAGAGAGAGACAGAGAGAGACAGAGAGAGAAAAAGAGAAAAACAGAGACAGAGAGAGAGACAGCGAAGACAGAAAGAGACAGAGAGAGACAGAGAGAGACACAGAGAGAGGAAGAGAGAGACAGAAAGAGAGAGACAGAGACAAAGAGAGATACAGAGAAAGACAGAGAGAGACAGAGAAAGAGACAGAGAGGGACAGAGAGAGATACAGAGAGAGATAGAGAGAGAGTGAGAGAGACAGAAAGAGAGACAGAGAGAGACAGTGATAGGGATAGAGAGAGAGACAGAGAGAGACAGAAAAGAGACAACGAGAGAGACAGAGAGAGACACAGAGACAGAGAGAGAGAGAGACAAAGAGAGAAACAGAGAGAGACAGAGAAAGAGACAGAGAGAGACAGAAAGAGACAGAGAGAGACACAGAGAGACACAGAGAGACACAGAGAGAGGAAGAGAGAGAGAGAGACAGAGACAAAGAGTGAGACAGAGAGAGACAGAGAAAGAGACAGAGAGAGATATCGAGAGACAGATAGAGACACAGAGAGAGAAAGAGAGAGACAGAAAGAGAAAAAGAGTGACAGAGAAAGACAGAGAGAGGCAGAGATAGATAAAGAAAGACAGAGAGAGAGACAGAGAGAGACAGATAGATACAGAGAGAGACAGAGAGAGACACAGAGAGACACAGAGAGACAAAGAGAGAGGAAGAGAGAGACAGAGAGAGAGACAAAGAGAGAGACAGAGAGAGACAGAGAAAGAGACAGAGAGAGATAGAGAGACAGAGAGAGACACAGAGAGAGACAAAGAGAGAGACAGAGAGAGATAGAGAGAGAGTGAGAGACACAGAAAGAGAGGCAGAGAGAGACAGAGATAGAGATAGAGAGAGACATATAGAGAGACAGAGAGAGAAATAGAGAGAGTGAGAGAGACAGAAAAAGAGACAGAGAGAGAGACAGAGAGAGACAGAGTGAGATAGACTGAGTGAGACAGAGAGTGAGACAGAGAGGGACAGAGAGAGACAGAGAGACAGAGAGAGACAGGGAGAGACAGAGAGAGAGAGACAGAGATAGAGACAGAGAGACACCGAGGGAGACACAGAGAGAGACAGAAAAAGACAGAGAGAGACACAGAGAGAAAGAGAGAGAGACAGATAGAGACAGAGAGAGACACAGAGAGAGACATAGAGAGAGTGAGAGAGACAGAAAGAGAGAGAGACAGAGAGAGAGACAGAGAGAGACAGAGACAGAGTGAGATTGACTGAGTGAGACAGAAAGAGAGACAGAGATAGAAACCGAGAGAGACAGAGAGAGACACAGAGAGGAAAGAGAGAGACAGAGAGAGAGACAGAAAGAGAGACAGAGAGAGACAGAGAGAGACAGAGAGAGAAAAAGAGAGAGACAGAGAGAAACAGAGATAGAGAGCGAGACACAGGGAGACACAGAGAGAGAAGAGCTAGACAGAGAGATACAGAGAGAGAGACATAGAGACACATAGAGAGACAGAGAGACAGAGAGAAAAAGTGAGAGACAGAGAGAGAGACAGAGAGAGACAGAGAGAGAGACTGAGAGGGACAGAGAGAGAGAAAGAGAAAGACAGAGACACAGAGAGAGACAGAGAGTGAGACACAGAGAGAGACAGAGAGAGAGACAGAGAGACATAGAGAGAGTGAGAGAGACAGAAAGAGAGACAGAGAGAGAGACAGAGAGAGACAGAGACAGAGTGAAATAGACTGAGTGAGACAGAAAGAGCGACAGAAAGAGAGACAAAGATAGAAACAGAGAGAGACAGACAGGGACACAGAGAGAGAAAGAGAGAAACTGAGAGAGAGACAGAGAGAGAGACAGAGAGAGACAGAGAGAGAGACAGAGAGAGTGATAGAGAGAGACATAGAGAGACAGAGAAACAGAGAGAGACAGGGAGAGACAGAGTGAGAGACAGAGAGAGACAGAGAGAGAGAAAGAGAGAGACAGAGACACAGAGAGAGACAGAGAGTGAGACACAGAGAGAGACAGAGAGAGACACAGAGAGAGACACAGAGAGAGACAGAGAGAGACAGAGAGAGACAGAGAGAGACAGAGATAGGGATAGAGAGAGACATAGAGAGAGACAGAGAGCAACAGAGAGAGACAGAGAGAGACATAGAAAGACAGAGAGAGACACAGAGAGACACAGAGAGAGGAAGAGAGAGACAGAGAGAGTGAGAGAGACAGAAAGAGAGTCAGAGAGAGACAGAGATAGGGATAGAGAGAGACAGAGAGAGAGACAGAGAGAGAAATAGAGAGAGTGAGAGAGACAGAAAGAGAGTCAGAGAGAGACAGAGATAGGGATAGAGAGAGACAGAGAGAGAGACAGAGAGAGAAATAGAGAGAGTGAGAGAGACAGAAAGAGAGACAGAGAGACAGAGAGAGACAGTTATAGAGACAGGGAGAGACAGAGAGAGACAGAGAGAGACAGAGAGAGACAGAGTGATACAGAGAGAGAGACCGAGAGAGACAGAGAGACAGAGAGAGACAGGGAGAGACAAAGAGAGAGACAGAGAGAGACAGAGATAGAGACAGAGAGACAGAGAGAGACACAGAGACAGAGAGAGACACAGAGAGGTACAGAGAGAGAGACAGAAAGGGACACAGAGAGATTCAAAGAGAGAGAGACAGAGGAGACACAGAGAGAGACAGAGAGAGACACAGAGAGAGACAGAGAGAGACAGAGATAGTGATAGAGAGAGACATAGAGAGAGACAGAGAGACATTGAGAGAGTGAGAGAGACAGAAGGAGAGACAGAGAGAGAGACAGAGAGAGACAGAGACAGAGTGAAATAGACTGAGTGAGACAGAAAGAGCGACAGAAAGAGAGACAAAGATAGAAACAGAGAGAGACAGAGAGGGACACAGAGAGAGAAAGAGAGAACCTGAGAGAGAGACAGAGAGAGAGACAGAGAGAGACAGAGAGAGACAGAGAGAGTGACAAAGAGAGACAGAGAGAGACAGAGAGAGAAAAAGAGACAGACAGAGAAAGACAGAGATAGAGAGCAAGACACAGGTAGACACAGAAAGAGATAGAGTTAGACAGAGAGATACAGAGAGAGAGACAGAGAGAGACATAGAGAGACAGAGAAACAGAGAGAGACAGGGAGAGACAGAGTGAGAGACAGAGAGAGACAGAGAGAGAGAAAGAGAGAGACAGAGACACAGAGAGAGACAGAGAGAGAGACAGAGAGAGAGAGACAGAGAGAGACACAGAGAGAGACAGAGAGAGACAGAGAGAGACAGAGAGAGACAGAGAGAGAGAAAGAGAGAGAAAGAGACACAGAGAGAGACAGAGAGAGACAGAGAGAGAGAGACAGAGAGAGACACAGAGAGAGACAGAGAGAGACAGAGAGAGACAGAGAGAGACTCAGAGAGAGACATAGAGAGACACAGAGAGAGACAAAGAGAGATTCAGAGAGAGAGAGACCGAGAGAGACAGAGAGAGAGACAGAGAGAGACACAGAGAGAGACAGAGAGACACAGAGATAGGCATAGAGATAGGGATAGTGAGAGACATAGAAAGAGTGAGAGAGACAGAAAGAGAGACAGAGAGTGAGACAGAGAGAGACAGAGACAGTGTGAAATAGACTGAGTGAGACAGAAAGTGAGACAGAGATAGATACAGAGAGAGACAAGAGAGACACAGAGAGAGAAAGAGAGAGACAGAGAGAGAGACAGATAGAGAGACAGAGAGAGACACAGAGAGACACAGAGAGAGTGACAGAGAGACAGAGAGAGACAGAGAGAGAAAAAGAGAGAGACAGAGAAAGACAGAGATATAGAGCGAGACACAGGGAGACACAGAGAGAGACAGAGCTAGACAGAGAGATACAGAGAGAGAGACAGAGAGAGACATAGAGAGACAGAGAAACTGAGAGAGACAGAGAGAGACACAGAGAGAGACAGAGAGAGAGACAGAGAGAGACACAAAGTGAGACAGAGAGAGACAGATAGAGACAGAGAGAGTCAGAGATAGGGATAGAGAGAGACATAGAGAGAGACAGAGAGCGACAGAGAGAGACAGAGAGAGACATTGAGATACAGAGAGAGACAGATAGAGACAAAGATAAACAGAGAGATACAGAGAGAGAGACATAGAGAGACATAGAAATAAAGAGAGAGACAAAGAAAGACAGAGAGAAAGACAGAGAGAGACAGACAGAGACAGAAAAGAGACAAAGAGATAAAGACAGAGAGAGACAGGGAGAGAGACACAGAGAGAGGCAGAGAGAGACAGAGAGAGACAGAGAGAAAAGAGACAAAGAGAGAGAGAGACAGAGAGACAGCGAAAGACAGACAGAGACAGAGACAGATAGTGAGAGACAGAGAGAGAGACAGAGACAGAATGACAGAGAATGAGAGAGACAGATAGACAGAGAGAGATACAGATGAGACAGAGGTAGAGACAGAGAGAGACAGAGAGAGAGACAGAGAGACACAGAGAGAGAGAGAGAGAAGAGCTTGACAGAGAGATACAGAGAGAGAGACAGAGAGACACATAGAGAGACAGAGAGACAGAGAGAGACAGGGAGAGACAGAGAGAGAGACTGAGAGGGACAGAGAGATAGAAAGAGAAAGATAGAGACACAGAGAGAGACAGAGAGTGAGACACAGAGAGAGACAGAGAGAGACAGAGAGAGACAGAGAGAGACAGAGAGAGACAGAGAGAGGGACCGAGAGAGACACAGAGACAGAGAGAGACAGGGAGAGACAAAGAGAGAGACAGAGAGAGACAGAGATAGAGACAGAGAGAGACAGAGAGAGACAC
>NW_028227276.1:2507163-2519663 GCF_978045245.1 Mus caroli
AGCTAGACAGAGAGATACAGAGAGAGAGACAGAGAGAGACATAGAGAGACAGAGAAACAGAGAGAGACAGGGAGAGAAAGAGTGAGAGACAGAGAGAGACAGAGAGAGAGACAGAGAGAGACAGAGACACAGAGAGACAGAGAGAGAGACAGAGAGAAAGACACAGAGAGAGACAGAGAGAGACAGAGAGAGACACAGAGAGAGACAGAGAGAGACAGAGAGAGACAGAGAGAGACAGAGATAGGGATAGAGAGAGACATAGAGAGAGACAGAGAGCAACAGAGAGAGACAGAGAGAGACATAGAGAGACAGAGAGAGACAGAGAGAGACAGGATGAGACAAAGAGAGACAGAGAGATATATAGAGAGAGACATAGAGAGACATAGAAATACAGAGAGAGACAAAGAAAGACAGAGAGAGAGACAGAGAGAGACAAAGAGAGACAGAGAGATACAGAGAGAGAGACATAGAGAGACATAGAAATACAGAGAGAGACAAAGAAAAACAGAGAGAAAGACATAGAGAGACAGACAGAGACAGAGAGAGACACAGAGAGAGACAGAGAGAGACAGAGTGAGACAAAGAGAGACAGAGAGAAATATATAGAGAGACATAGAGAGACATAGAAATACAGAGAGAGACAAAGAAAGACAGAGAGAAAGACATACAGAGACAGATAGAGACAGAAAAGAGACAAAGAGATAGAGACAGAGAGAGACAGGGAGAGAGACACAGAGAGAGGCAGAGAGAGACAGAGAGAAAAGAGACAAAAGAGAGAGAGACTGAGAGAGACAGAGAAAGACAGACAGAGACGAGACAGATAGAGAGAGACAGAGAGAGAGAGAGAGACAGAATGACAGAGAATGAGAGAGACAGAGAGACAGAGAGAGATACAGAAGAGACAGACATAGAGACAGAGAGAGACAGAGAGAGACAGAGAGAGACAGAGAGACACAGAGAGAGACACAGAGAGAGACACAGAGATACAGAGAGAGACAGAGAGAGACACAGAGAGAGACAGAGAGATACAGAGAGAGACCAAGAGAGACAGAGATAGACAGAGAGAGAGACAAAGAGAGACTGAGAAAGACAGAGAGAGACAGATGAGACAGAGATAGAGACAGACAGAGACAGAGAGAGAGACAGAGGGAGAAACAGAGAGAGACAGAGAGACAGAGAGAGACACAGTGAGACACAGAGAGAGACAGAGAGAGAGAGACACAGAAAGACACAGAGAGACAGAGAGAGACAGAGAGAGAGACAGGGAGAGACAGATGAGACAGCGAGAGAGAGACAGAGAGAGAACCAGAGAGAGACAGAGAGATACAGAGAGAGACAAAGAGAGACAGAGAGAGACAGAGAGTGACAGAGAAAGACAGAGAGAGAGACAGAGAGAGAGACAGAGAGAGACAGAGATAGGGATAGAGAGAGACACAGAGAGAGACATAGAGAGAGAGAGAGAAAGAAAGAGAGAGAGACAGAGAGAGAGACAGAGAGAGACAGAGAGATACAGAGAGAGACATAGAGAGACAGAGAGAGACAGAGAGTGACAGAGAAAGACAGATAGAGAGACAGAGAGAGAGACAGAGAGAGACAGAGATAGGGATAGAGAGAGACACAGAGAGAGACATAGAGAGAGAGAGAGACAGAAAGAGAGAGAGACAGAGAGAGAGACAGAGAGAGACAGAGACAGAGTGAGATAGACTGAGTGAGACAGAAAGAGAGACAGAGATAGAGACAGAGAGAGACACAGATAGACACAGAGAGAGAAAGAGAGAGACAGAGAGAGAGACAGCGGGAGACAGAGAGAGACAGATAGAGAGATAGAGAGAGAAAAAGAGAGAGACAGATCGAGACAGAGATAGAGAGTGAGACACAGGGAGACACAGAGAGAGACAGAGCTAGACAGAGAGATACAGAGAGAGAGACGGAGAGAGACATAGAGCGACAGAGAGATAGAGAGAGACAGGGAGAGATAGAGAGAGAGACAGAGAGAGACAGAGAGAGAGACAGAGAGAGAGACAGAGAGAGACAGAGAGAGACAAAGACAGAGTGAGATAGACTGAGTGAGACAGAAAGAGAGTCAGAGATAGAGACAGAGAGAGACAGAGAGAGACACAGAGAGAGAAAGAGAGAGAGAGAGAGAAAGAGAGACAGAGAATGACAGAGAGAGACAGAGAGAGACAGAGAGAGAAAATGAGAGAGACATTGAGAGACAGAGATAGAGAGTGAGACACAGGGAGACACAGAGAGAGACAGAGCTAGACAGGGAGATACAGAGAGAGAGACAGAGAGAGACATAGAGAGAGGAAGAGAGAGACAGAGATAGAGAGACAGAGACAAAGAGTGAGACAGAGAGAGACAGAGAGAGACAGAGAGAGACACAGAGAGACACAGAGAGAGGAAGAGAGAGACAGAGAGAGAGACAAAGAGAGAGACAGAGAGAGACAGAGAAAGAGACAGAGAGAGATAGAGAGACAGAGAGAGACACAGAGAGAGACAAAGAGAGAGACAGAGAGAGATATAGAGAGAGTGAGAACACAGAAAGAGAGACAGAGAGAGACAGAGATAGAGATAGAGGGAGACATATAGAGAGACAGAGAGAGACATAGAGAGAGTGAGAGAGACAGAAAAAGAGACAGAGAGAGAGACAGAGAGAGACAGAGTGAGATAGACTGAGTGAGACAGAGAGAGAGAGACAGAGAGGGACAGAGAGAGACAGAGAGACAGAGAGAGACAGGGAGAGACAGAGAGAGAGAGACAGAGATAGATGCAGAGAGACACAGAGGGAGACACAGAGAGAGACAGAAAAAGACAGAGAGAGACAGATAGAGACAGAGAGAGACACAGAGAGAGTCATAGAGAGAGTGAGAGAGACAGAGAGAGAGACAGAGAGAGAGACAGAGAGAGACAGAGACAGAGTGAGATTGACTGAGTGAGACAGAAAGAGAGACAGAGATAGAGACTGAGAGAGACAGAGAGAGACACAGAGAGAGAAAGAGAGAGACAGAGAGAGAGACAGAAAGAGAGACAGAGAGAGACAGAGAGAGACAGAGAGAGAAAAAGGGAGAGACAGAGAGAGACAGAGATAGAGAGCGAGACACAGGGAGACACAGATTGAGAAGAGCTATACAGAGAGATACAGAGAGAGAGACAGAGAGAGACATAGAGAGACAGAGAGACAGAGAGAGACAGGGAGAGACAGAGAGAGAGATAGAGAGAGACAGAGAGAGAGACAGAGAGGGACAGAGAGAGAGAAAGAGAAAGACAGAGACACAGAGAGAGACAGAGAGTGACACACAGAGAGAGACAGAGAGAGAGACAGATAGAGACACAGAGAGAGACAGAGAGAGACAGAGAGAGACTGAGAGAGACAGAGAGAGAGACCGAGAGAGACAGAGAGACAGAGAGAGACAGGGAGAGACAAAGAGAGAGACAGAGAGAGAAAGAGATAGAGAAGAGAGAGACAGAGAGAGACACAAAGAGAGACAGAGAGAGACACAGAGAGTTACAGAGAGAGAGACAGAAAGAGACAGAGAGAGACAGAGATAGGGATAGAGAGAGACATAGAGAGAGACAGAGAGACATAGAGAGAGTGAGAGAGACAGAAAGAGAGACAGAGAGAGAGAGACAGAGAGAGACAGAGACAGAGTGAAATAGACTGAGTGAGACAGAAAGAGCGACAGAAAGAGAGACAAAGATAGAAACAGAGAGAGACAGAGAGGGACACAGAAAGAGAAAGAGAGAGACAGAGAGAGAGACAGTGAGAGAGACAGAGAGAGACAGAGAGAGACAGAGAGAGTGACAGAGAGAGACAGAGACACACAGAGAGAGAAAAAGAGAGAGACAGAGAAAGACAGAGATAGAGAGCGAGACACAGGTAGACAAAGAAAGAGACAGAGCTAGACAGAGAGATATAGAGCTAGAGACAGAGAGAGACATAGAGAGACAGAGAAACAGAGAGAGACAGGGAGAGACAGAGTGAGAGACAGAGAGAGACAGAGAGAGAGAAAGAGAGAGACAGAGACACAGAGAGAGACAGAGAGAGAGACACAGAGAGAGACAGAGAGAGAGAGACAGAGAGAGAGACAGAGAGAGACAGAGAGAGACAGAGTGAGACAAAGAGAGACAGAGAGATATATAGAGAGAGACATAGAGAGACATAGAAATACAGAGAGAGACAAAGAAAGACAGAGAGAAAGACATACAGAGACAGATAGAGACAGAAAAGAGACAAAGAGATAGAGACAGAGAGAGACAGGGAGAGAGACACAGAGAGAGGCAGAGAGAGACAGAGAGAAAAGAGACAAAAGAGAGAGAGACTGAGAGAGACAGAGAAAGACAGACAGAGACGAGACAGATAGAGAGAGACAGAGAGAGAGAGAGAGACAGAATGACAGAGGATGAGAGAGACAGAGAGACAGAGAGAGATACAGAAGAGACAGACATAGAGACAGAGAGAGACAGAGAGAGACAGAGAGACACAGAGAGACACAGAGAGAGACACAGAGAGAGACAGAGAGATACAGAGAGAGACAGAGAGAGACACAGAGAGAGACAGAGAGATACAGAGAGAGACCAAGAGAGACAGAGATAGAGAGAGAGAGAGACAAAGAGAGACTGAGAAAGACAGAGAGAGACAGATGAGACAGAGATAGAGACAGACAGAGACAGAGAGAGAGAGAGAGGGAGAAACAGAGAGAGACAGAGAGACAGAGAGAGACACAGTGAGACACAGAGAGAGACAGAGAGAGAGAGACACAGAAAGACACAGAGAGACAGAGAGAGACAAAGAGAGAGACAGGGAGAGACAGATGAGACAGCGAGAGAGAGACAGAGAGAGAACCAGAAAGAGACAGAGAGATACAGAGAGAGACAAAGCGAGACAGAGAGAGACAGAGAGTGACAGAGAAAGACAGAGAGAGAGACAGAGAGAGAGACAGAGAGAGACAGAGATAGGGATAGAGAGAGACACAGAGAGAGACATAGAGAGAGAGAGAGACAGAAAGAGAGAGAGACAGAGAGAGACAGAGACAGAGTGAGATAGACTGAGTGAGACAGAAAGAGAGACAGAGATAGAGACAGAGAGAGACACAGATAGACACAGAGAGAGAAAGAGAGAGACAGAGAGAGAGACAGCGGGAGACAGAGAGAGACAGATAGAGAGATAGAGAGAGAAAAAGAGAGAGACAGATCGAGACAGAGATAGAGAGCGAGACACAGGGAGACACAGAGAGAGACAGAGCTAGACAGAGAGATACAGAGAGAGAGACAGAGAGAGACATAGAGCGACAGAGAGATAGAGAGAGACAGGGAGAGATAGAGAGAGAGACAGAGAGAGAGACAGAGAGAGAGACAGAGAGAGACAGAGAGAGACAAAGACAGAGTGAGATAGACTGAGTGAGACAGAAAGAGAGTCAGAGATAGAGACAGAGAGAGACAGAGAGAGACACAGAGAGAGAAAGAGAGAGAGAGAGAGAAAGAGAGACAGAGAATGACAGAGAGAGACAGAGAGAGACAGAGAGAGAAAATGAGAGAGACATTGAGAGACAGAGATAGAATGTGAGACACAGGGAGACACAGAGAGAGATAGAGCTAGACAGGGAGATACAGAGAGAGAGACAGAGAGAGACATAGAGAGACAGAGAGACAGAGAGAAACAGGGAGAGACAGAGAGAGAGACACAGAGAGACACAGAGAGACACAGAGAGACACAGAGAGAGGAAGAGAGAGACAGAGATAGAGAGACAGAGACAAAGAGTGAGACAGAGAGAGACAGAGAGAGACACAGAGAGACACAGAGAGACACAGAGAGAGGAAGAGAGAGACAGAGAGAGAGACAAAGAGAGAGACAGAGAGAGACAGAGAAAGAGACAGAGAGAGAGATAGAGAGACAGAGAGAGACACAGAGAGAGACAAAGAGAGAGACAGAGAGAGATAGAGAGAGAGTGAGAGACACAGAAAGAGAGACAGAGAGAGACAGAGATAGAGATAGAGGGAGACATATAGAGAGACAGAGAGAGACATAGAGAGAGTGAGAGAGACAGAAAAAGAGACAGAGAGAGAGACAGAGAGAGACAGAGTGAGATAGACTGAGTGAGACAGAGAGAGAGAGACAGAGAGGGACAGAGAGAGACAGAGAGACAGAGAGAGACAGGGAGAGACAGAGAGAGAGAGACAGAGATAGATGCAGAGAGACACAGAGGGAGACACAGAGAGAGACAGAAAAAGACAGAGAGAGACACAGAGAGAAAGAGAGAGAGACAGATAGAGACAGAGAGAGACACAGAGAGAGTCATAGAGAGAGTGAGAGAGACAGAGAGAGAGACAGAGAGAGAGACAGAGAGAGACAGAGACAGAGTGAGATTGACTGAGTGAGACAGAAAGAGAGACAGAGATAGAGACCGAGAGAGACAGAGAGAGACACAGAGAGAGAAAGAGAGAGACAGAGAGAGAGACAGAAAGAGAGACAGAGAGAGACAGAGAGAGACAGAGAGAGAAAAAGAGAGAGACAGAGAGAGACAGAGATAGAGAGCGAGACACAGGGAGACAAAGAGAGAGAAGAGCTAGACAGAGAGATACAGAGAGAGAGACAGAGAGACACATAGAGAGACAGAGAGACAGAGAGAGACAGGGAGAGACAGAGAGAGAGACAGAGAGAGACAGAGAGAGAGACAGAGAGGGACAGAGAGAGAGAAAGAGAAAGACAGAGACACAGAGAGAGACAGAGAGTGAGACACAGAGAGAGACAGAGAGAGAGACAGATAGAGACACAGAGAGAGACAGAGAGAGACAGAGAGAGACAGAGAGAGACAGAGAGAGTCAGAGAGAGAGACCGAGAGAGACAGAGAGAGACAGAGAGAGACAGAGAGAGAGACAGAGAGAGACACAGAGAGGTACAGAGAGAGAGACAGAAAGAGACACAGAGAGATTCAGAGAGAGAGAGACAGAGAGAGACAGAGAGAGAGAGACAGAGAGAGACACAGAGAGGTACAGAGAGAGAGACAGAAAGAGACACAGAGAGATTCAGAGAGAGAGAGACAGAGATAGAGACCGAGAGAGACAGAGAGAGACACAGAGAGAGAAAGAGAGAGACAGAGAGAGAGACAGAAAGAGAGACAGAGAGAGTCAGAGAGAGACAGAGAGAGAAAAAGGGAGAGACAGAGAGAGACAGAGATAGAGAGCGAGACACAGGGAGACACAGATTGAGAAGAGCTATACAGAGAGATACAGAGAGAGAGACAGAGAGAGACATAGAGAGACAGAGAGACAGAGAGAGACAGGGAGAGACAGAGAGAGAGATAGAGAGAGACAGAGAGAGAGACAGAGAGGGACAGAGAGAGAGAAAGAGAAAGACAGAGACACAGAGAGAGACAGAGAGTGACACACAGAGAGAGACAGAGAGAGAGACAGATAGAGACACAGAGAGAGACAGAGAGAGACAGAGAGAGACTGAGAGAGACAGAGAGAGAGACCGAGAGAGACAGAGAGACAGAGAGAGACAGGGAGAGACAAAGAGAGAGACAGAGAGAGAAAGAGATAGAGAAGAGAGAGACAGAGAGAGACACAAAGAGAGACAGAGAGAGACACAGAGAGTTACAGAGAGAGAGACAGAAAGAGACAGAGAGAGACAGAGATAGGGATAGAGAGAGACATAGAGAGAGACAGAGAGACATAGAGAGAGTGAGAGAGACAGAAAGAGAGACAGAGAGAGAGAGACAGAGAGAGACAGAGACAGAGTGAAATAGACTGAGTGAGACAGAAAGAGCGACAGAAAGAGAGACAAAGATAGAAACAGAGAGAGACAGAGAGGGACACAGAAAGAGAAAGAGAGAGACAGAGAGAGAGACAGTGAGAGAGACAGAGAGAGACAGAGAGAGACAGAGAGAGTGACAGAGAGAGACAGAGACACACAGAGAGAGAAAAAGAGAGAGACAGAGAAAGACAGAGATAGAGAGCGAGACACAGGTAGACAAAGAAAGAGACAGAGCTAGACAGAGAGATATAGAGCTAGAGACAGAGAGAGACATAGAGAGACAGAGAAACAGAGAGAGACAGGGAGAGACAGAGTGAGAGACAGAGAGAGACAGAGAGAGAGAAAGAGAGAGACAGAGACACAGAGAGAGACAGAGAGAGAGACACAGAGAGAGACAGAGAGAGAGAGACAGAGAGAGAGACAGAGAGAGACAGAGAGAGACAGAGTGAGACAAAGAGAGACAGAGAGATATATAGAGAGAGACATAGAGAGACATAGAAATACAGAGAGAGACAAAGAAAGACAGAGAGAAAGACATACAGAGACAGATAGAGACAGAAAAGAGACAAAGAGATAGAGACAGAGAGAGACAGGGAGAGAGACACAGAGAGAGGCAGAGAGAGACAGAGAGAAAAGAGACAAAAGAGAGAGAGACTGAGAGAGACAGAGAAAGACAGACAGAGACGAGACAGATAGAGAGAGACAGAGACAGAGAGAGAGACAGAATGACAGAGAATGAGAGAGACAGAGAGACAGAGAGAGATACAGAAGAGACAGACATAGAGACAGAGAGAGACAGAGAGAGACAGAGAGACACAGAGAGACACAGAGAGAGACACAGAGAGAGACAGAGAGATACAGAGAGAGACAGAGAGAGACACAGAGAGAGACAGAGAGATACAGAGAGAGACCAAGAGAGACAGAGATAGAGAGAGAGAGAGACAAAGAGAGACTGAGAAAGACAGAGAGAGACAGATGAGACAGAGATAGAGACAGACAGAGACAGAGAGAGAGAGAGAGAGGGAGAAACAGAGAGAGACAGAGAGACAGAGAGAGACACAGTGAGACACAGAGAGAGACAGAGAGAGAGAGACACAGAAAGACACAGAGAGACAGAGAGAGACAAAGAGAGAGACAGGGAGAGACAGATGAGACAGCGAGAGAGAGACAGAGAGAGAACCAGAGAGAGACAGAGAGATACAGAGAGAGACAAAGAGAGACAGAGAGAGACAGAGAGTGACAGAGAAAGACAGAGAGAGAGACAGAGAGAGAGACAGAGAGAGACAGAGATAGGGATAGAGAGAGACACAGAGAGAGACATAGAGAGAGAGAGAGACAGAAAGAGAGAGAGACAGAGAGAGACAGAGACAGAGTGAGATAGACTGAGTGAGACAGAAAGAGAGACAGAGATAGAGACAGAGAGAGACACAGATAGACACAGAGAGAGAAAGAGAGAGACAGAGAGAGAGACAGCGGGAGACAGAGAGAGACAGATAGAGAGATAGAGAGAGAAAAAGAGAGAGACAGATCGAGACAGAGATAGAGAGCGAGACACAGGGAGACACAGAGAGAGACAGAGCTAGACAGAGAGATACAGAGAGAGAGACAGAGAGAGACATAAAGCGACAGAGAGATAGAGAGAGACAGGGAGAGATAGAGAGAGAGACAGAGAGAGAGACAGAGAGAGAGACAGAGAGAGACAGAGAGAGACAAAGACAGAGTGAGATAGACTGAGTGAGACAGAAAGAGAGTCAGAGATAGAGACAGAGAGAGACAGAGAGAGACACAGAGAGAGAAAGAGAGAGAGAGAGAGAAAGAGAGACAGAGAATGACAGAGAGAGACAGAGAGAGACAGAGAGAGAAAATGAGAGAGACATTGAGAGACAGAGATAGAGAGTGAGACACAGGGAGACACAGAGAGAGATAGAGCTAGACAGGGAGATACAGAGAGAGAGACAGAGAGAGACATAGAGAGACAGAGAGACAGAGAGAAACAGGGAGAGACAGAGAGAGAGACACAGAGAGACACAGAGAGACACAGAGAGACACAGAGAGAGGAAGAGAGAGACAGAGATAGAGAGACAGAGACAAAGAGTGAGACAGAGAGAGACAGAGAGAGACACAGAGAGACACAGAGAGACACAGAGAGAGGAAGAGAGAGACAGAGAGAGAGACAAAGAGAGAGACAGAGAGAGACAGAGAAAGAGACAGAGAGAGAGATAGAGAGACAGAGAGAGACACAGAGAGAGACAAAGAGAGAGACAGAGAGAGATAGAGAGAGAGTGAGAGACACAGAAAGAGAGACAGAGAGAGACAGAGATAGAGATAGAGGGAGACATATAGAGAGACAGAGAGAGACATAGAGAGAGTGAGAGAGACAGAAAAAGAGACAGAGAGAGAGACAGAGAGAGACAGAGTGAGATAGACTGAGTGAGACAGAGAGAGAGAGACAGAGAGGGACAGAGAGAGACAGAGAGACAGAGAGAGACAGGGAGAGACAGAGAGAGAGAGACAGAGATAGATGCAGAGAGACACAGAGGGAGACACAGAGAGAGACAGAAAAAGACAGAGAGAGACACAGAGAGAAAGAGAGAGAGACAGATAGAGACAGAGAGAGACACAGAGAGAGTCATAGAGAGAGTGAGAGAGACAGAGAGAGAGACAGAGAGAGAGACAGAGAGAGACAGAGACAGAGTGAGATTGACTGAGTGAGACAGAAAGAGAGACAGAGATAGAGACCGAGAGAGACAGAGAGAGACACAGAGAGAGAAAGAGAGAGACAGAGAGAGAGACAGAAAGAGAGACAGAGAGAGACAGAGAGAGACAGAGAGAGAAAAAGAGAGAGACAGAGAGAGACAGAGATAGAGAGCGAGACACAGGGAGACAAAGAGAGAGAAGAGCTAGACAGAGAGATACAGAGAGAGAGACAGAGAGACACATAGAGAGACAGAGAGACAGAGAGAGACAGGGAGAGACAGAGAGAGAGAGACAGAGAGAGACAGAGAGAGAGACAGAGAGGGACAGAGAGAGAGAAAGAGAAAGACAGAGACACAGAGAGAGACAGAGAGTGAGACACAGAGAGAGACAGAGAGAGAGACAGATAGAGACACAGAGAGAGACAGAGAGAGACAGAGAGAGACAGAGAGAGACAGAGAGAGTCAGAGAGAGAGACCGAGAGAGACAGAGAGAGACAGAGAGAGACAGAGAGAGAGACAGAGAGAGACACAGAGAGGTACAGAGAGAGAGACAGAAAGAGACACAGAGAGATTCAGAGAGAGAGAGACAGAGAGAGACACAGAGAGAGACAGAGAGAGACAGAGAGAGAAAGAGATAGGGATAGAGAGAGACAGAGAGAGACAGAGACAGAGTGAAATAGACTGAGTGAGACAGCAATGGCGACAGAAAGAGAGACAAAGATAGAAACAGAGAGAGACAGAGAGGGACACAGAGAGAGAAAGAGAGAAACTGAGAGAGAGACAGAGAGAGAGACAGAGAGAGACAGAAAGAGACAGAGAGAGTGACAGAGAGAGACAGAGAGAGACAGAGAGTGAAAAAGAGACAGACAGAGAAAGACAGAGATAGAGAGCGAGACAAAGGTAGACACTGAAAGAGACAGAGCTAGACAGAGAGATACAGAGAAAGAGAACGAGAGAGACATAGAGAGACAGAGAAACAGAGAGAGACAGGGAGAGACAGAGTGAGAGACAGAGAGAGACAGAGAGAAAGAGAGAGACAGAGACACAGAGAGAGACAGAGAGAGACACAGAAAGAGACAGAGAGAGAGACAGAGAGAGACACAGAGAGAGACAGAGAGAGACAGAGAGAGACAGAGAGAGACAGAGATAGGGATAGAGAGAGACATAGAGAGAGACAGAGAGCAACAGAGAGAGACAGAGAGAGACATAGAGAGACAGAGAGAGACAGAGAGAGACAAAGAGAGACAGAGAGATATATAGAGAATGACATAGAGAGACATAGAAATACAGAGAGAGACAAAGAAAGACAGAGAGAGAGACAGAGAGAGACAAAGAGAGACAGAGAGATACAGAGAGAGACATAGAGAGACATAGAAATACAGAGAGAGACAAAGAAAGACAGAGAGAAGGACATAGAGAGACAGACAGAGACAGAAAAGAGACAAAGAGATAGAGACAGAGAGAGACAGGGAGAGACACACAGAGAGAGGCAGAGAGAGACAGAGAGAGACAGAGAGAAAAGAGACTAAAGAGAGAGAGACAGAGAGAGACAGAGAAAGACAGACAGAGACAGATAGAGAGAGACAGAGAGAGAGACAGAGACAGAATGACAGAGAATGAGAGAGACAGATAGACAGAGAGAGATACAGATGAGACAGAGGTAGAGACAGAGAGAGACACAGAGAGACACAGAGAGACACAGAGAGAGAGAGAGACACACACAGAGAGAGACAGAGAGATACAGAGAGAGACAAAGAGAGACAGAGATAGAAAGAGAGAGAGACAAAGAGAGACAGAGAAAGACAGAGAGAGAGAGAGAGAGACAGATGACACAGAGATAGAGACAGAGAGAGACAGAGAGAGAGAGAGACACAGAAAGACACAAAGAGACAAAGAGAGACAGAGAGAGACAGGGAGAGACAGAAGAGACAGCGAGAGAGAGACAGAGAGAGGACCAGAGAGAGACAGAGAGATACAGAGAGAGACAAAGAGAGACAGAGAGAGACAGAGAGTGACAGAGAAAGACAGAGAGAGACAGAGAGAGATAA
>NW_028227276.1:2524663-2527163 GCF_978045245.1 Mus caroli
AGAGACACAGAGAGAGACAGAGAGAGACACAGAGAGACACAGAGAGACACAGAGAGACACAGAGAGAGGAAGAGAGAGACAGAGAGAGAGAGACAAAGAGAGAGACAGAGAGAGACAGAGAAAGAGACAGAGAGAGATAGAGAGACAGAGAGAGACACAGAGAGAGACAAAGAGAGAGACAGAGAGATTGTGAGAGAGACAGAGAGACAGAGAGAGACAGAGATAGAGATAGAGAGAGACATATAGAGAGACAGAGAGAGACATAGAGAGAGTGAGAGAGACAGAAAAAGAGACAGAGAGAGACAGAGAGAGACAGAGTGAGATAGACTGAGTGAGACAGAGAGAGACACAGAGAGGGACAGAGAGAGACAGAGAGAAAGAGAGAGACAGGGAGAGACAGAGAGAGAGACTGAGATAGAGACAGAGAGACACAGAGGGAGACACAGAGAGAGACAGAAAAAGACAGAGAGAAACACAGAGAGAAAGAGAGAGAGACAGATAGAGACAGAGAGAGACACAGAGAGAAACATAGAGAAAGTGAGAGAGACAGAAAGAGAGAGAGACAGAGAGAGAGACAGAGATAGACAGAGACAGAGTGAGATTGACTGAGACAGAAAGAGAGACAGAGATAGACAGAGAGAGACAGAGAGAGACACACAGAGAGAAAGAGAGAAACAGAGAGAGAGAGAAAGAGAGACAGAGAGAGACAGAGAGAGAGACAAAGAGAGAAAAAGAGAGAGACAGAGAGAGACAGAGAGCGAGACACAGCGAGACACAGAGAGAGAAGAGCTAGACAGAGAGATAAAGAGAGAGAGACAGAGAGAGACATAGAGAGACAGAGAGACAGAGAGAGACAGGGAGAGACAGAGAGAGAGACAGAGAGAGAGACAGAGAGGGACAGAGAGAGAGAAAGAGAAAGACAGAGACACAGAGAGAGACAGAGTGTGAGACACAGAGACAGACAGAGAGAGACAGAGAGAGACACAGAGAGAGACAGAAGGAGACAGAGAGAGACAGAGAGAGAGACCGAGAGAGACAGAGAGACATAGAGAGACAGGGAGAGACAAAGAGAGAGACAGAGAGAGACAGAGATAGAGACAGAGAGAGACAGAGAGAGAGACAGAGAGAGACAGAGACAGAGTGAAATAGACTGAGTGAGACAGAAAGAGCGACAGAAAAAGAGACAGAGATAGAGACAGAGAGAAACAGAGAGGGACACAGAGAGAGAAAGAGAGAGACAGAGAGAGACAGAGAGAGAGACAGAGAGAGACAGAGAGAGAGACAGAGAGAGTGACAGAGAGAGACAGAGAGAGAAAAAGAGAGAGACAGAGAGAGACAGAGATAGAGAGCGAGACACAGCGAGACACAGAGAGAGAAGAGCTAGACAGAGAGATAAAGAGAGAGAGACAGAGAGAGACATAGAGAGACAGAGAGACAGAGAGAGACAGGGAGAGACAGAGAGAGAGACAGAGAGAGAGACAGAGAGGGACAGAGAGAGAGAAAGAGAAAGACAGAGACAGGGAGAGACAAAGAGAGAGACAGAGAGAGACAGAGATAGAGACAGAGAGAGACAGAGAGAGAGACAGAGAGAGACAGAGACAGAGTGAAATAGACTGAGTGAGACAGAAAGAGCGACAGAAAAAGAGACAGAGATAGAGACAGAGAGAAACAGAGAGGGACACAGAGAGAGAAAGAGAGAGACAGAGAGAGACAGAGAGAGAGACAGAGAGAGACAGAGAGAGAGACAGAGAGAGTGACAGAGAGAGACAGAGAGAGAAAAAGAGAGAGACAGAGAAAGACAGAGATAGAGAGAGAGACAGATAGAGACAGAGTGAGAGACAGAGAGAGACATAGAGAGAGACAGAGAGAGAAAGAGAGAGACAGAGACACAGAGAGAGAAAGAGAGAGACAGAGACACAGAGAGAGACAGAGAGAGACACAGAGAGAGACAGAGTGAGAGAGACAGAGAGAGACACAGAGAGAGACAGAGAGAGACAGAGAGAGACAGAGAGAGACAGAGATAGGGATAGAGAGAGACATAGAGAGAGACAGAGAGCAACAGAGAGAGACAGAGAGAGACATAGAGAGACAGAGAGAGACAGAGAGAGACAAAGAGAGACAGAGATATATATAGAGAGAGACATAGAGAGACATAGAAATACAGAGAGAGACAAAGAAAGACAGAGAGAGAGACAGAGAGAGACAAAGAGAGACAGAGAGATACAGAGAGAGAGACCTAGAGAGACATAGAAATACAGAGAGAGATAAAGAAAGACAGAGAGAAAGACATAGAGAGACAGACAGAGACAGAAAAGAGACAAAGAGGTAGAGACAGACAGAGACAGGGAGAGAGACACAGAGAGAGGCAGAGAGAGACAGAGAGAGACAGAGAGAAAAGAGACAAAGAGAGAGAGAGACAGAGAAAGACAGACAGAGACAGAGACAGATAGAGAGAGACAGAGAGAGAGACAGAGACAGAATGACAGAGAATGAGAGAGAC
>NW_028227276.1:2537163-2539663 GCF_978045245.1 Mus caroli
AGAGAGACAGAGAGAGACAGAGAGAGACAGAGAGAGAGACTGAGAGAGACAGAGAGACATAGAGAGACAGGGAGAGACAAAGAGAGAGACAGAGAGAGACAGAGATAGAGACAGAGAGAGACACAGAGAGAGAGACAGAGATAGACACAGAGAGAGACAGAGAGAGAGAGAGACAAAGAGAGAAACAGAGAGAGACAGAGAGAGAGACAGAGAGAGACAGAAAGAGACAGAGAGAGACACAGAGAGAGGAAGAGAGAGACAGAGAGAGAGACAGATACAAAGAGTGAGACAGAGAGAGAGACAGAGAGAGACAGAGAAAGAGACAGAGAGAGATATAGAGAGACAGAGAGAGACACAGAGAGAGACAGAGAGAGACAGAAAGAGAAAAAGAGTAACAGAGAAAGACAGAGAGAGGCAGAGATAGATAAAGAAAGACAGAGAGAGAGATAGAGAGAGAGACACAGAGAGAGACAGATAGATACAGAGAGACACAGAGAGAGACACAGAGAGACACAGAGAGAGACAGAGAAAGAGACAAAATGAGAGAGACAGAGAAAGAGAGAGAGTGACAGATAGAGATAGAGAGAGACATACAGAGAGAGACATAGAGAGACAGAGAGAGACACAGAGAGAGACAGAGAGAGACACAGAGAGACACAGAGAGACACAGAGAGACACAGAGAGAGGAAGAGAGAGACAGAGAGAGAGAGACAAAGAGAGAGACAGAGAGAGACAGAGAAAGAGACAGAGAGAGATAGAGAGACAGAGAGAGACACAGAGAGAGACAAAGAGAGAGACAGAGAGATTGTGAGAGAGACAGAGAGACAGAGAGAGACAGAGATAGAGATAGAGAGAGACATATAGAGAGACAGAGAGAGACATAGAGAGAGTGAGAGAGACAGAAAAAGAGACAGAGAGAGACAGAGAGAGACAGAGTGAGATAGACTGAGTGAGACAGAGAGAGACACAGAGAGGGACAGAGAGAGACAGAGAGAAAGAGAGAGACAGGGAGAGACAGAGAGAGAGACTGAGATAGAGACAGAGAGACACAGAGGGAGACACAGAGAGAGACAGAAAAAGACAGAGAGAAACACAGAGAGAAAGAGAGAGAGACAGATAGAGACAGAGAGAGACACAGAGAGAAACATAGAGAAAGTGAGAGAGACAGAAAGAGAGAGAGACAGAGAGAGAGACAGAGATAGACAGAGACAGAGTGAGATTGACTGAGACAGAAAGAGAGACAGAGATAGACAGAGAGAGACAGAGAGAGACACACAGAGAGAAAGAGAGAAACAGAGAGAGAGAGAAAGAGAGACAGAGAGAGACAGAGAGAGAGACAAAGAGAGAAAAAGAGAGAGACAGAGAGAGACAGAGAGCGAGACACAGCGAGACACAGAGAGAGAAGAGCTAGACAGAGAGATAAAGAGAGAGAGACAGAGAGAGACATAGAGAGACAGAGAGACAGAGAGAGACAGGGAGAGACAGAGAGAGAGACAGAGAGAGAGACAGAGAGGGACAGAGAGAGAGAAAGAGAAAGACAGAGACACAGAGAGAGACAGAGTGTGAGACACAGAGACAGACAGAGAGAGACAGAGAGAGACACAGAGAGAGACAGAAGGAGACAGAGAGAGACAGAGAGAGAGACCGAGAGAGACAGAGAGACATAGAGAGACAGGGAGAGACAAAGAGAGAGACAGAGAGAGACAGAGATAGAGACAGAGAGAGACAGAGAGAGAGACAGAGAGAGACAGAGACAGAGTGAAATAGACTGAGTGAGACAGAAAGAGCGACAGAAAAAGAGACAGAGATAGAGACAGAGAGAAACAGAGAGGGACACAGAGAGAGAAAGAGAGAGACAGAGAGAGACAGAGAGAGAGACAGAGAGAGACAGAGAGAGAGACAGAGAGAGTGACAGAGAGAGACAGAGAGAGAAAAAGAGAGAGACAGAGAGAGACAGAGATAGAGAGCGAGACACAGCGAGACACAGAGAGAGAAGAGCTAGACAGAGAGATAAAGAGAGAGAGACAGAGAGAGACATAGAGAGACAGAGAGACAGAGAGAGACAGGGAGAGACAGAGAGAGAGACAGAGAGAGAGACAGAGAGGGACAGAGAGAGAGAAAGAGAAAGACAGAGACAGGGAGAGACAAAGAGAGAGACAGAGAGAGACAGAGATAGAGACAGAGAGAGACAGAGAGAGAGACAGAGAGAGACAGAGACAGAGTGAAATAGACTGAGTGAGACAGAAAGAGCGACAGAAAAAGAGACAGAGATAGAGACAGAGAGAAACAGAGAGGGACACAGAGAGAGAAAGAGAGAGACAGAGAGAGACAGAGAGAGAGACAGAGAGAGACAGAGAGAGAGACAGAGAGAGTGACAGAGAGAGACAGAGAGAGAAAAAGAGAGAGACAGAGAAAGACAGAGATAGAGAGAGAGACAGATAGAGACAGAGTGAGAGACAGAGAGAGACATAGAGAGAGACAGAGAGAGAAAGAGAGAGAC
>NW_028227276.1:2542163-2544663 GCF_978045245.1 Mus caroli
AGAGAGAGAGAGAGACAGAGAGAGAAAGACAGACAGAGAGAGACAGAGAGAGAGAGAGACAATGAGAGACAGAGATAGAGACAGAGAGACAGAGGGAAATGGAGAGAGACTGAGAGAGACAATGAGAGACAGAGAGAGAAAGAGAGAGACAGAGATAGAGACAGAGAGAGACAAAGACAGAGTGAGAGAGACTGAGAGAGACAGAGAGATTACAGAGAGAGACAGAGAGAGACAGAGAAAGACAGAGAGAGACAGAGATAGAAAGACAGACAGAGAGAGACAGAGGGATACACAGTGAGAGATAGGGAGAGACAGAGAGAGACACAGAGGGAGACAGAGCGACAGAGTGATAAACAGAGAGAGACAGAGACAGAGAGAGACAGTGATAGAGAGAGAGAAAGAGAGAGAGAGATACAGCGAGATACAGAGAGAGACAGAGAGAGACAGAGAGAGATAGAGAAAGACAGAGAGAGACAGAAATAGAGACAGAGAGACAGAGGGTGACAGAGAGAGACAGAGAGAGACAGAGAGAGACACAGTGAGAGATAGAGAGAGACAGAGAGAGACACAGAGAGAGACAGAGCGACAGAGTGATAAACATAGAGAGACAGAGATAGAGACAGAGAGACGGAGATAGAGACAGAGAGAGACAAAGACAGATTGAGAGAGACTGAGAGAGACAGAGGGTGAGACAGAGAGACAGAGAGAGACAGAGAGATACAGAGAGAGACAGAGATACAGATAGAGACAGAGATAGAGACAGAGAGACAGAGAGAGACAGAGAGAGACAGAGAGAGACAGAGATAGAGACTGAGAGACACAGAGAGTGACAGAGAGAGAGACAGAGAGAGACAGAGTGAGAGACAGAGACAAAGAGAATGACTGAGAAATACAGAGAGAGACACAGAGAGAGAGACAGAGAGAGACAAAGAGATAGAGGGAGAGACAGAGAAAGAGAAAGAGAGAGACAGAGAGAGAGACAGAGAGAGACAGAAAAGAGACAGAGAGAGAGACAGAGACAGACAGAGAGAGACAGAGAGAGACAGATATAGAGACAGAGAGAGACACAGAGAGAGACTGAGAGAGACACAGAGAGACACAGAGAGACAGAGAGAGACACAGAGAGAGACAGAGAGAGAGACTGAGAGAGACAGAGGGTGAGACAGAGAGACAGAGAGAGACAGAGAGAAACAGAGAGAGACAGAGACATACAGAGAGAGAGACATAGAGAGACAGAGAGAGACACAGAGAGAGACAAACAAAGACAGAGAGAGAGACAGACAGAGAGACAGAGATACAGAGACAGAGACACAGAGAAACACATAGAGAGACACAGAGAGAGACAGAGACAAAGAGAAAGACAGAGACAGAGTGAGAGGGACTGAGAGAGACAGAGAGACAAACAGAGAGCGACAGAGACTAAGAGAGAGACAAGAGAGACACAGATAGAAACAGAGAGAGACAGAGAAAGAGACAGAGAGAGACAGAGATAGAGACTGAGAGACACAGAGAGTGACAGAGATAGAGACAGAGAGACGGAGATAGAGACAGAGAGAGACAAAGACAGATTGAGAGAGACTGAGAGAGACAGAGGGTGAGACAGAGAGACAGAGAGAGACAGAGAGATAGACAGATAGAGACAGAAAAGAGACAGAGAGAGAGACAGAGAGAGAAACACAGAGACACAGAGAGAGACAGAGAGAGAGAGGCAGAGAGAGACGAGAGAGACAGAGAGAGACACAGAGAGCAAAAGAGAGATACAGAGAGTTACACAAAGAGAGCATAGAGATACAGAGAGACAAAGAGAGAAGAGAGACAGGGAGAGATACAGAGTGAAACAGAGAGAGACAGAGAGAGAGAGACAGAGAGAGACAGGAGAAAAACAGGGAGAGACAGAGTTAGAGACAGAGAGAGACCGAGAGAGACAATGAGAGACAGAGAGAGACAGAGAGAGACAGAGAAAGACACAGAGAGAGACATAGAGAGACAGAGACACAAAGAGGCTCATAGAGATACACAGAGAGACACAGAGAGAGACAGAGACAGAGTGAAAGAGACTGAGACATACAGAGAGAGAAACAGAGAGAGACAGAGACATACAGAGAGAGAGACATAGAGAGACAGAGAGAGACACAGAGAGAGACAAACAAAGACAGAGAGAGAGACAGACAGAGAGACAGAGATACAGAGACAGAGACACAGAGAAACACATAGAGAGACACAGAGAGAGACAGAGACAAAGAGAAAGACAGAGACAGAGTGAGAGAGACTGAGAGAGACAGAGAGACAAACAGAGAGCGACAGAGACTAAGAGAGAGACAATGAGAGACAGAGAGAGAAAGAGAGAGACAGAGATAGAGACAGAGAGAGACAAAGACAGAGTGAGAGAGACTGAGAGAGACAGAGAGATTACAGAGAGAGACAGAGAGAGACAGAGAAAGAAAGAGAGAGACAGAGAAAGAAAGACAGACAGAGAGATACACAGTGAGAGATAGGGAGA
>NW_028227276.1:2554663-2567163 GCF_978045245.1 Mus caroli
GAGACAGAGAGATAGACAGATAGAGACAGAAAAGAGACAGAGAGAGAGACAGAGAGAGAAACACAGAGACACAGAGAGAGACAGAGAGAGAGAGGCAGAGAGAGACGAGAGAGACAGAGAGAGACACAGAGAGCAAAAGAGAGATACAGAGAGTTACACAAAGAGAGCATAGAGATACAGAGAGAAAAAGAGAGAAGAGAGACAGGGAGAGATACAGAGTGAAACAGAGAGAGACAGAGAGAGAGAGACAGAGAGAGACAGGAGATAAACAGGGAGAGACAGAGTTAGAGACAGAGAGAAACCGAGAGAGACAATGAGAGACAGAGAGAGACAGAGAGAGACAGAGAAAGACACAGAGAGAGACAGAGAGAGACAGAGAGAGACACAGAGAGAGACACAGAGAGAGACAGAGACATAGAGAGACAGAGATAGAGAGACAGAGACACAAAGAGGCTCATAGAGATACACAGAGAGACACAGAGAGAGACAGAGACAGAGTGAAAGAGACTGAGACATACAGAGAGAGAAACAGAGAGAGACAGAGACATACAGAGAGAGAGACATAGAGAGACAGAGAGAGACACAGAGAGAGACAAACAAAGACAGAGAGAGAGACAGACAGAGAGACAGAGATACAGAGACAGAGACACAGAGAAACACATAGAGAGACACAGAGAGAGACAGAGACAAAGAGAAAGACAGAGACAGAGTGAGAGAGACTGAGAGAGACAGAGAGACAAACAGAGAGCGACAGAGACTAAGAGAGAGACAATGAGAGACAGAGAGAGAAAGAGAGAGACAGAGATAGAGACAGAGAGAGACAAAGACAGAGTGAGAGAGACTGAGAGAGACAGAGAGATTACAGAGAGAGACAGAGAGAGACAGAGAAAGAAAGAGAGAGACAGAGATAGAAAGACAGACAGAGAGATACACAGTGAGAGATAGGGAGAGACAGAGAGAGACACAGAGGGAGACAGAGCGACAGAGTGATAAACAGAGAGAGACAGAGACAGAGACAGAGAGAGACAGTGATAGAGAGAGAGAAAGAGAGAGATAGATACAGTGAGATACAGAGAGAGACAGAGAGAGACAGAGAGAGACAGAGAAAGACAGAGAGAGACAGAAATAGAGACAGAGAGACAGAGGGTGACAGAGAGAGACAGAGAGAGACAGAGAGAGACACAGTGAAAGATAGAGAGAGACAGAGAGAGAGACAGCGAAGACAGAAAGAGACAGAGAAATACAGAGAGAGACAGAAAGAGAAAGAGAGAGACAGAGAGAGACAGAGAGAGACACAGAGAGAGGAAGAGAGAGACAAAGAGAGAGAGACAGAGTCAAAGAGAGAGACAGAGAAAGACAGAGAGAGACAGAGAAAGAGACAGAGAGAGATATAGAGAGACAGAGAGAGACACAGAAGAGACAAAGAGAGATACAGAGAGAGACAGAGAGAGAGACAGAGTCAAAGAGAGTGAATAAGTGAGACAGAGAGAGACACAGAGAGAGAGACACAGAGAGACAGAGAGAGAAAGAGAGAGACAGGGATAGAGTCAGAGAGAGACTAAGACAGAGTGAGAGAGACTGAGAGAGACAGAGAGAGACAGAGAGAGACAGAGGGACAGAGACAGAGAGAGACAGAGAGAGAGAGCGAGATACAGAGAGAGACAGAGAGAGACATAGAGAGACAGAGAGAGAAAGACAGACAGAGAGAGACAGAGAGAGAGAGAGACAGAGAGAGAAAGACAGACAGAGAGAGACAGAGAGAGAGAGAGACAATGAGAGACAGAGATAGAGACAGAGAGACAGAGGGAAATGGAGAGAGACTGAGAGAGACAATGAGAGACAGAGAGAGAAAGAGAGAGACAGAGATAGAGACAGAGAGAGACAAAGACAGAGTGAGAGAGACTGAGAGAGACAGAGAGATTACAGAGAGAGACAGAGAGAGACAGAGAAAGACAGAGAGAGACAGAGATAGAAAGACAGACAGAGAGAGACAGAGGGATACACAGTGAGAGATAGGGAGAGACAGAGAGAGACACAGAGGGAGACAGAGCGACAGAGTGATAAACAGAGAGAGACAGAGACAGAGAGAGACAGTGATAGAGAGAGAGAAAGAGAGAGAGAGATACAGCGAGATACAGAGAGAGACAGAGAGAGACAGAGAGAGATAGAGAAAGACAGAGAGAGACAGAAATAGAGACAGAGAGACAGAGGGTGACAGAGAGAGACAGAGAGAGACAGAGAGAGACACAGTGAGAGATAGAGAGAGACAGAGAGAGACACAGAGAGAGACAGAGCGACAGAGTGATAAACAGAGAGAGACAGAGATAGAGACAGAGAGACGGAGATAGAGACAGAGAGAGACAAAGACAGATTGAGAGAGACTGAGAGAGACAGAGGGTGAGACAGAGAGACAGAGAGAGACAGAGAGATACAGAGAGAGACAGAGATACAGATAGAGACAGAGATAGAGACAGAGAGACAGAGAGAGACAGAGAGAGACAGAGAGAGACAGAGATAGAGACTGAGAGACACAGAGAGTGACAGAGAGAGAGACAGAGAGAGACAGAGTGAGAGACAGAGACAAAGAGAATGACTGAGAAATACAGAGAGAGACACAGAGAGAGAGACAGAGAGAGACAAAGAGATAGAGGGAGAGACAGAGAAAGAGAAAGAGAGAGACAGAGAGAGAGACAGAGAGAGACAGAAAAGAGACAGAGAGAGAGACAGAGACAGACAGAGAGAGACAGAGAGAGACAGATATAGAGACAGAGAGAGACACAGAGAGAGACTGAGAGAGACACAGAGAGACACAGAGAGACAGAGAGAGACACAGAGAGAGACAGAGAGAGAGACTGAGAGAGACAGAGGGTGAGACAGAGAGACAGAGAGAGACAGAGAGAAACAGAGAGAGACAGAGACATACAGAGAGAGAGACATAGAGAGACAGAGAGAGACACAGAGAGAGACAAACAAAGACAGAGAGAGAGACAGACAGAGAGACAGAGATACAGAGACAGAGACACAGAGAAACACATAGAGAGACACAGAGAGAGACAGAGACAAAGAGAAAGACAGAGACAGAGTGAGAGAGACTGAGAGAGACAGAGAGACAAACAGAGAGCGACAGGGACTAAGAGAGAGACAAGAGAGACACAGATAGAAACAGAGAGAGACAGAGAAAGAGACAGAGAGAGACAGAGATAGAGACTGAGAGACACAGAGAGTGACAGAGATAGAGACAGAGAGACGGAGATAGAGACAGAGAGAGACAAAGACAGATTGAGAGAGACTGAGAGAGACAGAGGGTGAGACAGAGAGACAGAGAGAGACAGAGAGATAGACAGATAGAGACAGAAAAGAGACAGAGAGAGAGACAGAGAGAGAAACACAGAGACACAGAGAGAGACAGAGAGAGAGAGGCAGAGAGAGACGAGAGAGACAGAGAGAGACACAGAGAGCAAAAGAGAGATACAGAGAGTTACACAAAGAGAGCATAGAGATACAGAGAGAAAAAGAGAGAAGAGAGACAGGGAGAGATACAGAGTGAAACAGAGAGAGACAGAGAGAGAGAGACAGAGAGAGACAGGAGATAAACAGGGAGAGACAGAGTTAGAGACAGAGAGAAACCGAGAGAGACAATGAGAGACAGAGAGAGACAGAGAGAGACAGAGAAAGACACAGAGAGAGACAGAGAGAGACAGAGAGAGACACAGAGAGAGACACAGAGAGAGACAGAGACATAGAGAGACAGAGATAGAGAGACAGAGACACAAAGAGGCTCATAGAGATACACAGAGAGACACAGAGAGAGACAGAGACAGAGTGAAAGAGACTGAGACATACAGAGAGAGAAACAGAGAGAGACAGAGACATACAGAGAGAGAGACATAGAGAGACAGAGAGAGACACAGAGAGAGACAAACAAAGCCAGAGAGAGAGACAGACAGAGAGACAGAGATACAGAGACAGAGACACAGAGAAACACATAGAGAGACACAGAGAGAGACAGAGACAAAGAGAAAGACAGAGACAGAGTGAGAGAGACTGAGAGAGACAGAGAGACAAACAGAGAGCGACAGAGACTAAGAGAGAGACAATGAGAGACAGAGAGAGAAAGAGAGAGACAGAGATAGAGACAGAGAGAGACAAAGACAGAGTGAGAGAGACTGAGAGAGACAGAGAGATTACAGAGAGAGACAGAGAGAGACAGAGAAAGAAAGAGAGAGACAGAGATAGAAAGACAGACAGAGAGATACACAGTGAGAGATAGGGAGAGACAGAGAGAGACACAGAGGGAGACAGAGCGACAGAGTGATAAACAGAGAGAGACAGAGACAGAGACAGAGAGAGACAGTGATAGAGAGAGAGAAAGAGAGAGATAGATACAGTGAGATACAGAGAGAGACAGAGAGAGACAGAGAGAGACAGAGAAAGACAGAGAGAGACAGAAATAGAGACAGAGAGACAGAGGGTGACAGAGAGAGACAGAGAGAGACAGAGAGAGACACAGTGAAAGATAGAGAGAGACAGAGAGAGACACAGAGAGAGACAGAGCGACAGAGTGATAAACAGAGAGAGACAGAGATAGAGACAGAGAGACGGAGATAGAGACAGAGAGAGACAAAGACAGAGTGAGAGAGACTGAGAGACTGAGAGAGACAGAGAGAGACAGAGACAGAGAGAGACAGAGATAGAGAGAGAGACAGAGAGAGACAGAGAGATACAGAGAGAGACAGAGACAGAATGAGAGACAGAGAGAGACACAGAGCGAAAGAGATAGAGACAGAGAGACAGAGGGAGACAGAGAGAAACAGAGAGAGACAGAGACAGACACAGTGAGAGATAGAGAGAGACAGAGAGAGACACAGAGAGAGACACAGCGACAGAGTGATAAACAGAGAGAGACAGAGATAGAGGCAGAGAGAGACAGAGAGAGACTGAGAGAGACAGAGAGAGACAATGAGAGACAGAGAGAGAAAGAGAGAGACAGAGATAGAGTCAGAGAGAGACTAAGACAGAGTGAGAGAGACTGAGAGAGAAGAGAGACAGAGAGAGACAGAGAGAGACAGAGACAGAGAGAGACAGAGAGAGAGAGAGAGAGATACAGAGAGAGACAGAGAGAGACATAGAGAGACAGAGAGAGAAAGACAGACAGAGAGAGACAGAGAGAGAGAGAGACAGAGAGAGAAAGACAGACAGAGAGAGACAGAGAGAGAGAGAGAGACAGAGAGAGACAGAGATAGAGACAGAGAGACAGAGGGAGACGGAGAGAGACAGAGAGAGACAATGAGAGACAGAGAGAGAAAGAGAGAGACAGAGATAGAGACAGAGAGAGAAAAAGACAGAGTGAGAGAGACTGAGAGAGACAGAGAGATTACAGAGAGAGACAGAGAGAGACAGAAAGACAGAGAGAGACAGAGATAGAAAGACAGACAGAGAGAGACAGAGAGATACACAGTGAGAGATAGAGAGAGACAGAGAGAGACACATAGGGAGACAGAGCGACAGAGTGATAAACAGAGAGAGACAGACACAGAGACAGAGAGAGACAGTGATAGAGAGAGAGAAAGAGAGAGAGAGATACAGCGAGATACAGAGAGAGACAGAGAGAGACAGAGAGAGACAGAGAGAGACAGAGAAAGACAGAGAGAGACAGAAATAGAGACAGAGAGACAGAGGGTGACAGAGAGAGACAGAGAGAGACAGAGAGTGACACAGTGAGAGATAGAGAGAGACAGAGAGAGACACAGAGAGAGACAGAGCGACAGAGTGATAAACAGAGAGAGACAGAGATAGAGACAGAGAGACGGAGATAGAGACAGAGAGAGACAAAGACAGATTGAGAGAGACTGAGAGAGACAGAGGGTGAGACAGAGAGACAGAGAGAGACAGAGAGATACAGAGAGAGACAGAGATACAGATAGAGACAGAGATAGAGACAGAGAGACAGAGAGAGACAGAGAGAGACAGAGAGAGACATAGAGAGAGACAGAGCGACAGAGTGATAAACAGAGAAAGACAGACATAGAGACATAGAGAGACGGAGAGAGAGAGAGAGAGACAATGAGAGACAGAGAGAGAAATAGAGAGACAGAGAGAGACAGACAGATAGAGACAGAGAGAGAGGGAGACAGAGAAAGACAGAGAGAGACACAGAGAAAGACAGAGAGAGAGACAAAGAGATAAACAGAGAGAGACAGGATAGATACAGAGAGAGACAGAGAGAGACAGAGAGAGACAGAGATAAACAGAGAGAGACAGAGATAGAGACAGAGAGAGACAGAGAGAGACAATGAGAGACAAAGAGAGACAGAGATAGAGACAGAGAGAGACAGAGACAAAGAGAGAGACAGAGAGAGAGACAGAGACAGAGTGAGAGAGACTGAGAGACAGAGAGAGACACAGAGAGAGACAGAAAGAGTCAGAGAGAGACAGAGCTAGAGACAGAGAGAGACAGAGACAAAGAGAGAGACAGAGAGAGATAGAGACAGAGATAGAGAGAGACAGAGAGAGATAGAGATAGAGAGAGACAGAGACAGACACAGTGAGAGATAGAGAGAGACAGAGAGAGACAGAGATAGAGACAGAGAGACAGAGGGAGACGGAGAGAGACAGAGAGAGACAATGAGAGACAGAGAGAGAAAGAGAGAGACAGAGATAGAGACAGAGAGAGACAAAGACAGAATGAGAGAGACTGAGAGAGACAGAGAGATTACAGAGAGAGACAGAGAGAGACAGAGAAAGACAGAGAGAGACAGAGATAGAAAGACAGACAGAGAGAGACAGAGAGATACACAGTGAGAGATAGAGAGAGACAAAGAGAGACACAGAGGGAGACAGAGCGAGAGAGTGATAAACAGAGAGACAGAGACAGAGAGAGACAGTGATAGAGATAGAGAAAGAGAGAGAGATACAGCGAGATACAGAGAGAGACAGAGAGAGACAGAGAGAGACAGAGAAAGACAGAGAGAGACAGAAATAGAGACAGAGAGACAGAGGGTGACAGAAAGAGACAGAGAGAGACAGAGAGAGACACAGTGAGAGATAGAGAGAGACAGAGAGAGACACAGAGAGAGACAGAGCGACAGAGTGATAAACAGAGAGAGACAGAGATAGAGACAGAGAGACGGAGATAGAGACAGAGAGAGACAAAGACAGAGTGAGAGAGACTGAGAGAGACAGAGGGTGAGACAGAGAGACAGAGAGACAGAGAAATACAGAGAGAGACAGAGATACAGATAGAGACAGAGATAGAGACAGAGAGACAGAGAGAGACAGAGAGATACAGAGAGAGACACAGTGAGAGATAGAGATAGACAGAGAGAGACACAGAGTGAGACAGGGCGACAGAGTGATAAACAGAGTGACACAGAGATAGAGACAGAGAGAGACAGAGGGAGACAGAGAAAGACAGAGACAAAGAGAGAGACAGAGAGAGACAGAGACAGAGTGAGAGAGACTGTGAAACTGAGAGAGACCGAGAGAGACAGAGAGAGACAGAGACAGAGAGAGACAGAGAGAGACAGAGAGAGACAGGGAGAGAGACAGAGAGAAAGAGATAGAGACAGAGAGAGAGACAGAGAGAGACAAAGAGATTAACAGAGAGAGTCATAGATAGAGACAGAGAGAGACAGAGATAGAAAGAGAGACAGAGAGAGACAGAGAGACAGAAGGAGACAGAATGATACAGAGAGAGACAGAGAGAGACACAGAGAGAGACAGAGCGACAGAGTGATAAACAGAGAGAGAAAGAGATAGAGACAGAGAGAGACGGAGAGAGAGAGAGAGACAATGAGAGACAGAGAGAGAAAGAAAGAGAGAGAGAGAGACAGAGAGAGAGAAAGGTAGACAGAGAAAGACAGAGAAAGACACAGAGAGAGACAGAGAGAGACAGCGAGAGACAGAGAGAGACAGAGAGAGACAAAGAGACAGAGATAGAGAAAGAGAGAAACAGAGAGAGACAGAGAGAGACAGTGAGAGACAGAGATAGAGAGACAGAGACACAGAGAGACACATAGAGAGACACAGAGAGACACCGTGAGAAACTTAGACAAAGATTGAGACATACAGAGACAGAAACAGAGACAAAGATAGACAGTGAGAGACACAGAGAGACACAGAGAGAGACAGAGAGAGACTGATAGAGACAGATATAGAGACAGAGAAAGACAAAGAGAGAGACAGAGAGAGACATGAGAGAGACAGAGAGAAAGAGATAGACATAGAGAGATGCAGAGAGAGACAGAGAAAGACAAAGAGATAAACAGAGAGAGACAGAGATAGAGACAGAGAGAGACAGAGAGAGACAATGAGAGACAAAGAGAGACAGAGATAGAAACAGAGAGAGACAGAGACAGAGAGAGAGACAGAGAGAGACAGAGACAGAGTGAGAGAGACTGAGAGACACAGAGAGACACAGAGAGAGACAGAGAGAGTCAGAGAGAGACAGAGATAGAGACAGAGAGAGACAGAGAGAGACACAGTGAGAGATAGAGAGAGACAGAGAGAGACACAGAGAGAGACAGAGCGACAGAGTGATAAACAGAGAGAGACAGAGATAGAGACAGAGAGACGGAGATAGAGACAGAGAGAGACAAAGACAGAGTGAGAGAGACTGAGAGAGACAGAGGGTGAGACAGAGAGACAGAGAGAGACAGAGAGATACAGAGAGAGACAGAGATACAGATAGAGACAGAGATAGAGACAGAGAGACAGAGAGAGACAGAGAGATACAGAGAGAGACACAGTGAGAGATAGGGATAGACAGAGAGAGACACAGAGTGAGACAGGGCGACAGAGTGATAAACAGAGTGACACAGAGATAGAGACAGAGAGAGACAGAGGGAGACCGAGAAAGACAGAGACAAAGAGAGAGACAGAGAGAGACAGAGACAGAGTGAGAGAGACTGTGAGACTGAGAGAGACAGAGAGAGACAGAGAGAGACAGAGAGAGACAGAGAGAGACAGGGAGAGAGACAGAGAGAAAGAGATAGAGACATAGAGAGATGCAGAGAGAGACAGAGAGAGACAAAGAGATAAACAGAGAGAGACAGAGATAGAGACAGAGAGAGACAGAGAGAGACAATGAGAGACAAAGAGAGACAGAGATAGAGACAGAGAGAGACAGAGACAAAGAGAGAGACAGAGAGAGACAGAGACAGAGTGAGAGAGACTGAGAGACAGAGAGAGACACAGAGCGAGACAGAGAGAGTCAGAGAGAGACAGAGATAGAGACAGAGATAGACAGAGAGAGACACAGTGAGAGATAGAGAGAGACAGAGAGAGACACAGAGAGAGACAGAGCGACAGAGTGATAAACAGAGAGAGACAGAGATAGAGACAGAGAGACGGAGATAGAGACAGAGAGAGACAAAGACAGAGTGAGAGAGACTGAGAGAGACAGAGGGTGAGACAGAGAGACAGAGAGAGACAGAGAGATACAGAGAGAGACAGAGATACAGATAGAGACAGAGATAGAGACAGAGAGACAGAGAGATACAGAGAGAGAAACAGTGAGAGATAGGGATAGACAGAGAGAGACACAGAGTGAGACAGGGCGACAGAGTGATAAACAGAGTGACACAGAGATAGAGACAGAGAGAGACAGAGGGAGACAGAGAAAGACAGAGACAAAGAGAGAGACAGAGAGAGACAGAGACAGAGTGAGAGAGACTGTGAGACTGAGAGAGACAGAGAGAGACAGAGAGAGACAGAGAGAGACAGAGACAGAGAGAGACAGAGAGTGACAGGGAGAGAGACAGAGAGAAAGAGATAGAGACATAGAGAGACAGAGAGAGAGACAGAGAGAGACAAAGAGATAAACAGAGAGAGTCATAGATAGAGACAGAGAGAGACGGAGAGAGACAGAGAGACAGAGATCGAGATAGAGAGAGACAGAGACAAAGAGAGAGACAGAGAGAGACAGAGATAGATACAGAGAGAGACAGAAGGAGACAGAGAAAGACAGAGAAAGAGACAGAGAGAGACAGAGACAAAGAGAGAGACTGTGAGAGACAGAGAGAGAGACAGAGAGAGACACAGAGAGACACAGAGAGACAGAGACAGAGAGAGACAGAGATAGAAAGAGAGACAGAGAGAGACAGAGAGAGACAGAGAGAACCAGAGATAGAGACAGAGAGACAGAGGGAGTCAGAATGATACAGAGAGAGACAGAGATAGAGACAGAGAGAGACGGAGAGAGAGATAGAAACAATGAGAGACAGAGAGAAAAAGAGAGAGAGAGAGACAGAGAGAGAGAAAGGAAGACAGAGAAAGACAGAGAGAGACACAGAGAGAGACAGCGAGAGACAGCGAGAGACAGAGAGAGACAGAGAGAGACAGAGAGAGACAGAGATAGAGAAAGAGAGAAACAGAGAGAGAAAGAGAGAGAGACAGAGAGAGACAGTGTGAGACAGAGATAGAGGGACAGAGACACAGAGAGACACAGAGAGACACATAGAGAGACACCATGAGAAACAGAGACAAAGATTGAGACAGACAGAGACAGAAACAGAGACAAAGATAGACAGAGAGAGACACAGAGAGACACAGAGAGAGACAGAGAGAGACAAAGAGATAAACAGAGAGAGACAGATATAGAGACAGAGAAAGACAAAGAGAGAGACAGAGAGAGACAAAGAGATAAACAGAGAGAGACAGAGATAGAGACAGAGAGAGACAGAGAGAGACAATGAGAGACAAAGAGAGACAGAGATAGAGACAGAGAGAGACAGAGACAAAAAGAGAGACAGAGAGAGACTAAGAGAGAGACAGAGAGAGACAAAGAGATAAACAGAGAGAGTAATAGATAGAAACAGAGAGAGACAGAGAGACAGAGATAGAGATAGAGAGAGACAGAGACAAAGAGAGAGACAGAAAGAGACAGAGATAGAGACAGAGAGAGACAGAGAGAGAGACAGAGACAGAGACAGAAAGACAGAGATAGAGAGAGAGACAAAGAGAGACAGAGAGATACAGAGAGAGACAGAGACAGAGAGAGACAGAGAGAGACAGAGGGAGACAGAGATAGAGACAGTGAGACAGAGGGAGACCGAGAGATACAGAGAGAGACAGAGAGGGACACGGTGATAGATAGAGAGAGACAGAGAGAGACACAGAGAGAGACAGAGAGAGACTGAGAGAGACAGAGATAGAGACTGAGAGAGACAGAGACAGAGACAGAGAGAGACAGAGATAGAGAGAGAGACAGAGAAAGACAGAGATACAGAGAGAGACAGAGAGAGACAGAGAGAGTGACAGAGAGAGACATAGAGAGACAGAGAGAAAGAGATAGAGACATAGAGAGACAAAGAGAGAGACAGAGAGAGACAAAGAGATAAACAGAGACAGAGATAGAGATAGAGAGAGACAGAGACAAAGAGAGAGACAGAAAGAGACAGAGATAGAGACAGAGAGAGACAGAGAGAGACAGAGACAGAGACAGAGAGAGACAGAGATAGAAAGAGAGACAGAGAGAGACAGAGAGAGACAGAGAGGGAGATAGAGAGAGACAGAGAGAAACAGAGACAGAGACAAAGATACATACAGAGAGACAGAGAGAGACAGAGAGATACAGGAGAGACAGAGAGAGACACAGTGAGAGATAGAGAGAGACAGAGTGAGACACAGAGGGAGACAGTGCGACAGAGTGATAAACAGAGAGAGACAGAGATAGAGACAGAGAGAGACAGAGGGAGACAGAGAAAGACAGAGATAAAGAGAGAGACAGAGACAGAGTGAGAGAGACTGAGAGAGACAGAGAGAGAGAAAGAGAGAGACAGAGAGAGACAGAGACAGAGACAGAGAGAGACAGAGAGAGACAGGGAGAGAGACAGAGAGACGGAGATAGAGTCATAGAGAGACACAGAGAGAGACAGAGAGAGACAAAGAGATAAACAGAGAGAGACATAGATAGAGACAGAAAGAGACGGAGAGAGACAGAGAGAGTCAATGAGAGACAGAGAGAGACAGAGAGACAGAGATAGAGACAGAGAGAGATACGGAGGTATACAGAGCGACAGAGTGATAAACAGAGAGAGACAGAGACAGAGACAGAGAGAGACAGAGATAGAGAGAGAGACAGAGAGAGACAGAGAGATACAGAGAGAGACAGAGAGAGACAGAGAGAGACACAGTGAGAGTTAGAGAGAGACAGAGAGAGACACAGAGAGAGATAGAGTACAGAGTGATAAACAGAGAGAGACAGAGAGAGACAGAGACTGAGACAGAGAGAGACAGAGATAGAGAGAGAGACGGAGAGAGACAGAGAGAGACAGAGAGAGACAATGAGAGACAGAGAAAAAGAGAGAGACAAAGACAGAGTGAGAGAGACTGACAGAGCCAGAGAGAGACAGATAGAGACAGAGACAGACAGAGAGAGAGACAGAGAGAGACAGAGAGACACAGAGAGACAGAGAGAGACAGAGAGGGACAGAGAGAGACAGAGATAGAGACAGAGAGACAGAGAGAGACAGAGAGTGACAGAGACAGACAGACAGAGA
>NW_028227276.1:2577163-2584663 GCF_978045245.1 Mus caroli
GAGAGAGACAGAGATAGAGAGAGAGACAGAGAGAGACAGAGAGATACAGAAAGAGACAGAGAGAGACAGAGAGAGACACAGTGAGAGATAGAGAGAGACAGAGAGTGACACAGGGAGAGATAGAGCAACAGAGTGATAAACAGAGAGAGACAGAGAGAGACAGAGACTGAGACAGAGAGAGACAGAGATAGTGAGAGAGACGGAGAGAGACGGAGAGAGACAGAGAGAGACAGAGAGAGACAATGAGAGACAGAGAAAGAAAAAGAGAGACAAAGACAGAATGAGAGAGACTGACAGAGACAGAGAGAGACAGAGAGAGACAGAGAGGGAGAGAGACAGAGAGAGACAGAGAGAGACCGAGAGACAGAGATAGAGACAGAGAGACAGAGAGAGATAGAGAGAGACAGACAGAGACAGACAGATTGACAGAGAGATACAGAGAGAGACAGATAGAGACAAAGAGACAGAGAGAGACAGAGACATACAGAGAGAGACAGAGAGAGACACAGTGAGAGATAGAGAGAGAGAGACACAGAGGGAGACAGAGCGACAGAGTGATAAACTGAGAGAGACAGAGAGAGACAGAGACAGAGACAGAGAGAGACAAGATAGAGAGAGAGACGGAGAGAGACAGAGAGAGTCAATGAGAGACAGAGAGAGACAGAGAGACAGAGATAGAGATAGAGAGAGACAGAGACAGAGAGAGACAGAGATAGAGACAGAGAGAGACAGAGAGAGACAGAGATAGAGACAGAGAGACAGAGAGAGACAGAGATAGAGACAGAGAGACAGAGAGAGATAGAGAGAGACAGACAGAGACAGACAGAGAGACAGAGAGAGACAGAGATAGAGAGAGAGACAGAGAGAGACAGAGACATACAGAGAGAGACAGAGAGAGACACAGTGAGAGATAGAGAGAGACAGAGAGAGACACAGAGGGAGACAGAGCGACAGAGTGATAAACTGAGAGAGACAGAGAGAGACAGAGACAGAGACAGAGAGAGACAGAGATAGAGAGAGAGACGGAGAGAGACAGAGAGAGTCGATGAGAGACAGAGAGAGACAGAGAGACAGAGATAGAGATAGAGAGAGTCAGAGACAGAGAGAGACAGAGATAGAGACAGAGAGAGACAGAGACAGAGAGTGACAGAGATAGAAAGAGAATCAGAGAGAGAATGAGAGAGACAGAGAGAAAGACGGAGAGAGACACAGAGAGAAAGAGAGAGACAGAGATAGAGACAGAAAGAGAAAGAGGGAGACAGAGAAAGCCAGAGACAAAGAGAGAGACAGAGAGAGAGATAGAGACAGAGAGAGACTGAGAGAGACAGAGAGAGACAGAGACAGAGAGAAACAAAGACAGAGACAGAGAGAGACAGAGATAGAGAGAGAGACAGAGAGAGACAGAGAGAGACAGAGATAGAGACAGAGAGACAAAGATAGAGATAGAGAGAGACAGAGAAAAAAAGAGAGACAGAGAGAGACAGAGATAGAGACAGAGATAGACAGAGAGTGACAGAGAGAGACAGAGACAGAGAGAGACAGAGATAGAAAGAGAGACAGATAGAGACAGAGAGACAGAGAGAGAGACAGAGAGAGACAGAGAGAGACAGAGATAGAGACAGAGATAGACAGAGAGTGACAGAGAGAGACAGAGACAGAGAGAGACAGAGATAGAAAGAGAGACAGATAGAGACAGAGAGTCACCGAGAGAGACAGAGAGAGACTGAGAGAGACAGAGATAGAGACAGAGAGAGAAAGAGGGAGACAGAGAAAGCCAGAGACAAAGAGAGAGACAGAGAGAGAGAGATAGAGACAGAGAGAGACTGAGAGAGACAGATAGAGACAGAGAGAAACAAAGACAGAGACAGAGAGAGACAGAGATAGAGAGAGAGACAGAGAGAGACAGAGAGAGACAGAGATAGAGACAGAGAGACATAGGGAGACAGAGGGATACAGCGAGAGACAGAGAGAGACACAGTGAGAAATAGAGAGAGACAGAGAGAGACAAAGAGGGAGACAGAGCGACAGAGTGATAAACTGAGAGAGACAGAGAGAGACAGAGACAGAGACAGAGACAGAGAGAAACAGAGATAGAGAGAGAGATGGAGAGAGACAGAGAGAGTCAATGAGAGACAGAGAGAGACAGAGAGACAGAGATAGAGATAGAGAGAGACAGAGAAAAAGAGAGAGACAGAGAGAGACAGAGATAGAGACAGAGAGAGACAGAGAGAGACAGAGAGAGACAGAGACAGAGACAGAGAGAGACAGAGATAGAAAGAATGACAGATAGAGACAGAGAGAGACAGAGAGAGAGACAGAGAGAGACAGAGAGAGACAGAGAGAGACAGAGAGAGACAGAGAGAGACAGAGAGAGACAGAGAGAGACAGAGTGAGAGATAGAGAGAGACAGAGAGAGATACAGAGGGAGACAGTGCGACAGAATGATAAACTGAGAGAGACAGAGAGAGACAGAGACAGAGACAGAGAGAGACAGAGAGAGAGAGAGACGGAGAGACAGAGAGAGTCAAGAGAGACAGAGAGAGACAGAGAGACAGAGATAGAGATAGAGAGAGACAGAGACAAAGAGAGAGACAGAGAGAGACAGAGATAGAGACAGAGAGACATAGGGAGACAGAGGGATACAGAGAGAGACAGAGAGAGACACAGTGAGAAATAGAGAGAGACAGAGAGAGACAAAGAGGGAGACAGAGCGACAGAGTGATAAACTGAGAGAGACAGAGAGAGACAGAGACAGAGACAGAGACAGAGAGAGACAGAGATAGAGAGAGAGATGGAGAGAGACAGAGAGAGTCAATGAGAGACAGAGAGAGACAGAGAGACAGAGATAGAGATAGAGAGAGACAGAGAAAAAGAAAGAGACAGAGAGAGACAGAGATAGAGACAGAGAGAGACAGAGAGAGACAGAGAGAGACAGAGACAGAGACAGAGAGAGACAGAGATAGAAAGAATGACAGATAGAGACAGAGAGAGACAGAGAGAGAGACAGAGAGAGACAGAGAGAGACAGAGAGAGACAGAGAGAGACAGAGAGAGACAGAGAGAGACAGAGTGAGAGATAGAGAGAGACAGAGAGAGATACAGAGGGAGACAGTGCGACAGAATGATAAACTGAGAGAGACAGAGAGAGACAGAGACAGAGACAGAGAGAGACAGAGAGAGAGAGAGACGGAGAGAGACAGAGAGAGTCAATGAGAGACAGAGAGAGACAGAGAGACAGAGATAGAGATAGAGAGAGACAGAGACAAAGAGAGAGACAGAGAGAGACAGAGATAGAGACAGAGAGAGACAGAGAGAGACAGAGACAGAGACAGAGAGAGACAGAGAGAGACAGAGAGAGACAGAGAGAGACAGAGAGAGACAGAGAGAGACAGAGACAGAGACAGAGAGAGACAGAGAGAGACACGGAAGGAGACAGAGCAACAGAGTGATAAACAGAAAGAGACAGAGAGAGACAGAGACAGAGACAGAGAGAGACAGAGATAGAGAGAGAGACAGAGAGAGACAGAGAGATACAGAAAGAGACAGAGAGAGACAGAGAGAGACACAGTGAGAGATAGAGAGAGACAGAGAGTGACACATGGAGAGATAGAGCAACAGAGTGATAAACAGAGAGAGACAGAGAGAGACAGAGACTGAGACAGAGAGAGACAGAGATAGTGAGAGAGACGGAGAGAGACGGAGAGAGACAGAGAGAGACAGAGAGAGACAATGAGAGACAGAGAAAGAAAAAGAGAGACAAAGACAGAATGAGAGAGACTGACAGAGACAGAGAGAGACAGAGAGAGACAGAGAGGGAGAGAGACAGAGAGAGACCGAGAGACAGAGATAGAGACAGAGAGACAGAGAGAGATAGAGAGAGACAGACAGAGACAGACAGATTGACAGAGAGATACAGAGAGAGACAGATAGAGACAAAGAGACAGAGAGAGACAGAGACATACAGAGAGAGACAGAGAGAGACACAGTGAGAGATAGAGAGAGAGAGACACAGAGGGAGACAGAGCGACAGAGTGATAAACTGAGAGAGACAGAGAGAGACAGAGACAGAGACAGAGAGAGACAAGATAGAGAGAGAGACGGAGAGAGACAGAGAGAGTCAATGAGAGACAGAGAGAGACAGAGAGACAGAGATAGAGATAGAGAGAGACAGAGACAGAGAGAGACAGAGATAGAGACAGAGAGAGACAGAGAGAGACAGAGAGAGACAGAGATAGAGACAGAGAGACAGAGAGAGACAGAGATAGAGACAGAGAGACAGAGAGAGATAGAGAGAGACAGACAGAGACAGACAGAGAGACAGAGAGATACAGAGAGAGACAGATAGAGACAAAGAGACAGAGAGAGACAGAGACATACAGAGAGAGACAGAGAGAGACACAGTGAGAGATAGAGAGAGACAGAGAGAGACACAGAGGGAGACAGAGCGACAGAGTGATAAACTGAGAGAGACAGAGAGAGACAGAGACAGAGACAGAGAGAGACAGAGATAGAGAGAGAGACAGAGAGATACAGAAAGAGACAGAGAGAGACAGAGAGAGACACAGTGAGAGATAGAGAGAGACAGAGAGTGACACAGGGAGAGATAGAGCAACAGAGTGATAAACAGAGAGAGACAGAGAGAGACAGAGACTGAGACAGAGAGAGACAGAGATAGTGAGAGAGACGGAGAGAGACAGAGAGAGACAGAGATAGACAGAGAGTGACAGAGAGAGACAGAGACAGAGAGAGACAGAGATAGAAAGAGAGACAGATAGAGACAGAGAGAGAGACAGAGAGAGACAGAGAGAGACAGAGATAGAGACAGAGAGACAGAGAGAGACAGAGAGAGACAGAGAGAGTCACCGAGAGAGACAGAGAGAGACTGAGAGAGACAGAGATAGAGAGTGAGAGAGACAAAGAGAGAGACAGAGAAGACAGAGAGAGACACAGAGAGAGACAGAGAGAGACTGAGAGAGACAGAGATAAAGACTGAGAGAGACAGAGAAAGACAGAGAGAGAGGGAGACAGAGAGAGACAAAGAGAGAAAAAGAGAGACAGAGAGAGAGACAGAGAGAGACAGAGAGAGACAGAGAGAGACAGAGAGAGAGACAGAGAGAGACAGATTGAGACACAGTGAGAGATAGAGAGAGACAGAGTGAGACACAGAGGGAGACAGAGCGACAGAGTGATAAACAGAAAGAGACAGAGATAGAGACAGAGAGAGAAAGAGGGAGACAGAGAAAGCCAGAGACAAAGAGAGAGACAGAGAGAGAGAGATAGAGACAGAGAGAGACTGAGAGAGACAGATAGAGACAGAGAGAAACAAAGACAGAGACAGAGAGAGACAGAGATAGAGAGAGAGACAGAGAGAGACAGAGATAGAGACAGAGAGACATAGGGAGACAGAGGGATACAGAGAGAGACAGAGAGAGACACAGTGAGAAATAGAGAGAGACAGAGAGAGACAAAGAGGGAGACAGAGCGACAGAGTGATAAACTGAGAGAGACAGAGAGAGACAGAGACAGAGACAGAGACAGAGAGAGACAGAGATAGAGAGAGAGATGGAGAGAGACAGAGAGAGTCAATGAGAGACAGAGAGAGACAGAGAGACAGAGATAGAGATAGAGAGAGACAGAGAAAAAGAGAGAGACAGAGAGAGACAGAGATAGAGACAGAGAGAGACAGAGAGAGACAGAGAGAGACAGAGACAGAGACAGAGAGAGACAGAGATAGAAAGAATGACAGATAGAGACAGAGAGAGACAGAGAGAGAGACAGAGAGAGACAGACAGAGACAGAGAGAGACAGAGAGAGACAGAGAGAGACAGAGAGAGACAGAGAGAGACAGAGTGAGAGATAGAGAGAGACAGAGAGAGATACAGAGGGAGACAGTGCGACAGAATGATAAACTGAGAGAGACAGAGAGAGACAGAGACAGAGACAGAGAGAGACAGAGAGAGAGAGAGATGGAGAGAGACAGAGAGAGTCAATGAGAGACAGAGAGAGACAGAGAGACAGAGATAGAGATAGAGAGAGACAGAGACAAAGAGAGAGACAGAGAGAGACAGAGATAGAGACAGAGAGAGACAGAGAGAGACAGAGACAGAGACAGAGAGAGACAGAGAGAGACAGAGAGAGACAGAGAGAGACAGAGAGAGACAGAGAGAGACAGAGACAGAGACAGAGAGAGACATAGAGAGACACGGAAGGAGACAGAGCAACAGAGTGATAAACAGAAAGAGACAGAGAGAGACAGAGACAGAGACAGAGAGTGACAGAGATAGAGAGAGAGACAGAGAGAGACAGAGAGATACAGAAAGAGACAGAGAGAGACAGAGAGAGACACAGTGAGAGATAGAGAGAGACAGAGAGTGACACAGGGAGAGATAGAGCAACAGAGTGATAAACAGAGAGAGACAGAGAGAGACAGAGACTGAGACAGAGAGAGACAGAGATAGTGAGAGAGACGGAGAGAGACGGAGAGAGACAGAGAGAGACAGAGAGAGACAATGAGAGACAGAGAAAGAAAAAGAGAGACAAAGACAGAACGAGAGAGACTGACAGAGACAGAGAGAGACAGAGAGAGACAGAGAGGGAGAGAGACAGAGAGAGACAGAGAGAGACCGAGAGACAGAGATAGAGACAGAGAGACAGAGAGAGATAGTGAGAGACAGACAGAGACAGACAGATTGACAGAGAGATACAGAGAGAGACAGATAGAGACAAAGAGACAGAGAGAGACAGAGACATACAGAGAGAGACAGAGAGAGACACAGTGAGAGATAGAGAGAGACAGAGAGAGACACAGAGGGAGACAGAGCGACAGAGTGATAAACTGAGAGAGACAGAGAGAGACAGAGACAGAGACAGAGAGAGACAGAGATAGAGAGAGAGACGGAGAGAGACAGAGAGAGTCAATGAGAGACAGAGAGACAGAGATAGAGATAGAGAGAGACAGAGACAGAGAGAGACAGAGATAGAGACAGAGAGAGACAGAGAGAGACAGAGAGAGACAGAGATAGAGACAGAGAGACAGAGAGAGACAGAGATAGAGACAGAGAGAGATAGAGAGAGACAGACAGAGACAGACAGAGAGACAGAGAGATACAGAGAGAGACAGATAGAGACAAAGAGACAGAGAGAGACAGAGACATACAGAGAGAGACAGAGAGAGACACAGTGAGAGATAGAGAGAGACAGAGAGAGACACAGAGGGAGACAGACCGACAGAGTGATAAACTGAGAGAGACAGAGAGAGACAGAGACGAGACAGAGAGAGACAGAGATAGAGAGAGAGACGGAGAGAGACAGAGAGAGTCAATGAGAGACAGAGAGAGACAGAGAGACAGAGATAGAGATAGAGAGAGTCAGAGACAGAGAGAGACAGAGATAGAGACAGAGAGAGACAGAGACAGAGAGTGACAGAGATAGAAAGAGAATCAGAGAGAGAATGAGAGAGACAGAGAGAAAGACGGAGAGAGACACAGAGAGACAGAGAGAG
>NW_028227276.1:2587163-2594663 GCF_978045245.1 Mus caroli
CAGAGAGACATAGGGAGACAGAGGGATACAGAGAGAGACAGAGAGAGACACAGTGAGAAATAGAGAGTGACAGAGAGAGACAAAGAGGGAGACAGAGCGACAGAGTGATAAACTGAGAGAGACAGAGAGAGACAGAGACAGAGACAGAGACAGAGAGAGACAGAGATAGAGAGAGAGATGGAGAGAGACAGAGAGAGTCAATGAGAGACAGAGAGAGACAGAGAGACAAGGATAGAGATAGAGAGAGACAGAGAAAAAGAAAGAGACAGAGAGAGACAGAGATAGAGACAGAGAGAGACAGAGAGACAGAGAGAGACAGAGACAGAGAGAGACAGAGATAGAAAGAATGACAGATAGAGACAGAGAGAGACAGAGAGAGAGACAGAGAGAGACAGAGAGAGACAGAGAGAGACAGAGAGAGACAGAGAGAGACAGAGAGAGACAGAGAGAGACAGAGTGAGAGATAGAGAGAGACAGAGAGAGATACAGAGGGAGACAGTGCGACAGAATGATAAACTGAGAGAGACAGAGAGAGACAGAGACAGAGACAGAGAGAGACAGAGAGAGAGAGAGACGGAGAGAGACAGAGAGAGTCAATGAGAGACAGAGAGAGACAGAGAGACAGAGATAGAGATAGAGAGAGACAGAGACAAAGAGAGAGACAGAGAGAGACAGAGATAGAGACAGAGAGAGACAGAGAGAGACAGAGACAGAGACAGAGAGAGACAGAGAGAGACAGAGAGAGACAGAGAGAGACAGAGAGAGACAGAGAGAGACAGAGACAGAGACAGAGAGAGACATAGAGAGACACGGAAGGAGACAGAGCAACAGAGTGATAAACAGAAAGAGACAGAGAGAGACAGAGACAGAGACAGAGAGAGACAGAGATAGAGAGAGAGACAGAGAGAGACAGAGAGATACAGAAAGAGACAGAGAGAGACAGAGAGAGACACAGTGAGAGATAGAGAGAGACAGAGAGTGACACAGGGAGAGATAGAGCAACAGAGTGATAAACAGAGAGAGACAGAGAGAGACAGAGACTGAGACAGAGAGAGACAGAGATAGTGAGAGAGACGGAGAGAGACGGAGAGAGACAGAGAGAGACAGAGAGAGACAATGAGAGACAGAGAAAGAAAAAGAGAGACAAAGACAGAATGAGAGAGACTGACAGAGACAGAGAGAGACAGAGAGAGACAGAGAGGGAGAGAGACAGAGAGAGACAGAGAGAGACCGAGAGACAGAGATAGAGACAGAGAGACAGAGAGAGATAGAGAGAGACAGACAGAGACAGACAGATTGACAGAGAGATACAGAGAGAGACAGATAGAGACAAAGAGACAGAGAGAGACAGAGACATACAGAGAGAGACAGAGAGAGACACAGTGAGAGATAGAGAGAGACAGAGAGAGACACAGAGGGAGACAGAGCGACAGAGTGATAAACTGAGAGAGACAGAGAGAGACAGAGACAGAGACAGAGAGAGACAGAGATAGAGAGAGAGACGGAGAGAGACAGAGAGAGTCAATGAGAGACAGAGAGAGACAGAGAGACAGAGATAGAGATAGAGAGAGACAGAGACAGAGAGAGACAGAGATAGAGACAGAGAGAGACAGAGAGAGACAGAGAGAGACAGAGATAGAGACAGAGAGACAGAGAGAGACAGAGATAGAGACAGAGAGACAGAGAGAGATAGAGAGAGACAGACAGAGACAGACAGAGAGACAGAGAGATACAGAGAGAGACAGATAGAGACAAAGAGACAGAGAGAGACAGAGACATACAGAGAGAGACAGAGAGAGACACAGTGAGAGATAGAGAGAGACAGAGATAGACACAGAGGGAGACAGAGCGACAGAGTGATAAACTGAGAGAGACAGAGAGAGACAGAGACAGAGACAGAGAGAGACAGAGATAGAGAGAGAGACGGAGAGAGACAGAGAGAGTCAATGAGAGACAGAGAGAGACAGAGAGACAGAGATAGAGATAGAGAGAGTCAAAGACAGAGAGAGACAGAGATAGAGACAGAGAGAGACAGAGACAGAGAGTGACAGAGATAGAAAGAGAATCAGAGAGAGAATGAGAGAGACAGAGAGAAAGACGGAGAGAGACACAGAGAGACGGAGAGAGACAGAGATAGAGACAGAGAGACAGAGAGAGACAGAGATAGAGACAGAGAGACAGAGAGAGACAGAGAGATACAGAGAGAGACAGAGTGAGACACAGTAAGAGATAGAGAGAGACAGAGTGAGACACAGAGGGAGACAGAGCGACAGAGTGATAAACAGAGAGAGACAGAGATAGAGACAGAAAGAGAAATAGGGAGACAGAGAAAGCCAGAGACAAAGAGAGAGACAGAGAGAGAGAGATAGAGACTGAGAGAGTCTGAGAGAGACAGAGAGAGAGACAGATAGAGACAGAGAGAAACAAAGACAGAGACAGAGAGAGACAGAGATAGAGAGAGAGACAGAGAGAGAGACAGAGAGAGACAGAGAGAGACACAGTGAGAGATAGAGAGAGACAGAGAGAGACACAGAGGGAGACAGATCGACAGAGTGATAAACTGAGAGAGACAGAGAGAGACAGAGACAGAGACAGAGAGAGACAGATGTAGAGAGAGAGACGGAGAGAGACAGAGAGAGTCAATGAGAGACAGAGAGAGACAGAGAGACAGAGATAGAGATAGAGAGAGACAGAGAAAAAGAGAGAGACAGAGAGAGACAGAGATAGAGACAGAGAGAGACAGAGAGAGACAGAGAGAGACAGAGACAGAGACAGAGAGAGACAGAGATAGAAAGAGAGACAGATAGAGACAGAGAGACAAAGAGAGAGACAGAGAGAGTCAGAGAGACACAGAGATAGAGACAGAGAGACAGAGAGAGACAGAGAGAGACAGAGAGAGACACCGAGAGAGACAGAGAGGGACTGAGAGAGACAGAGATAGAGACTGAGAGAGACAGAGAGAGAGACAGAGAAGACAGAGAAAGACACAGAGAGAGACAGAGAGAGACTGAGAGAGACAGAGATAAAGACTGAGAGAGACAGAGAAAGACAGAGAGAGAGGGAGACAGAGAGAGACAAAGAGAGACAAAGATAGACAGAGAGAGAGACAGAGAGAGACAGAGAGAGACAGAGAGAGACACAGAGAGAGACAGAGAGAGACTGAGAGAGACAGAGATAGAGACTGAGAGAGACAGAGAGATAGACAGAGAAGACAGAGAGAGACACAAAGAGAGACAGAGAGAGACAGAGAGACTGAGAGAGACAGAGATAGAAACTGAGAGAGACTGAAAGAGACAGAGAGAGAGGGAGACAGAGAGAGACAAAGAGAGACAGAGAGAGACAGAGAGAGAGACAGAGAGAGACAGAGAGAGACCGAGATAAGGACAGAGAGAGACACAGAGAGAGACAGAGAGAGACAGAGGGAGACAGAGAGAGACTGAGAGAGACAGAGATAGAGACTGAGAGAGACAGAGAGAGACAGAGAGAGACAGAGTGATAGAGAGACACAGAGAGAGATAGAGAGAGAGGTAGACAGAGAGAAACAAAGAGAGAGACAGAGCGAGGCAAAGAGAAAGACAGAGAGAGAGACAGACAGACAGAGAGAGACAGAGAGAGACAGAGAGAGAGACAGAGAGAGACAGAGAGATACAGACGGAGAGACTGAGAAAGAGACAGAGAGAGACAGAAAACCGAAAAGAGAGAGAGACAGAGAGAGACAGAGAAGGAGTGAGAGAGACTGAGAGAGACAGATAGAGAAAAAGACAGAGTGAGAAAGACTGAGAGAGACAGAGAGAGAGAGAGGGAGACAGAGAAAGACAGAGAGAGACAGAGAGAGACAGAGAGAGACAGAGATAGAGACAGAGAGACACAGAGAGAGACAGAGAGAGAGACACAGAGAGAAACAGAGAGAGACAGCGAGAGACAGCGAGGGACAGAGAGAGTCAGAGAGAGACAGCGAGAGACAGAGAGAGACGGCGAGAGACAGAGAGAGACAGAGATAGAGACAGAGAAAGACAAAGAGATAGACAGAGAGAGACAGAGAGAGAGACAGAGAGAAAGAGATAGAGACATAGAGAGACACAGAGAGAGACAGAGAGAGACAAAGAGATAAACAGAGAGAGACATAGATAGAGACAGAGAGAGACGGAGAGAAACAGAGAGAGTCAATTAGAGACAGAGAGAGACAGAGAGAGACAGAGATAGAGACAGAGAGACACAGAGACAAAGAGAGAGATAGAGACAGAGACAGAGTGAGAGAGACTGAGAGAGACAGAGAGAGAGACAGAGAGAGACAGAGAGAGACAGAGATAGAGACAGAGAGAGACAGAGATAGAGAGAGAGACAGAGACAGAGAGATACAGAGAGAGACAGAGAGAGACAGAAAGAGACACAGAGACAGAGAGAGACAGAGATAGAGACAGAGAGACAGAGAGAGACAGAGAGAGACAAAGTGAGAGATAGAGAGAGACAGAGAGAGACACAGAGAGAGACAGAGCGACAGAGTGATGAACAGAGAGACACAGAGATAGAGACAGAGATAGACGGAGAGAGACAGAGAGAGACAATGAGAGACAGAGAGAGAAAGAGAGAGACAGAGATAGAGACAGAGAGAGACAGAGACAGAGACAGAAAGAAACAGAGATAGAAAGAGAGACAGAGACAGAGAGAGATAGAGTGAGACACAGAGAGACAGAGAGAGACAGAGATAGAGACAGAGAGACAGAGAGAGACAGAGAGAGACAGAGATAGACAGAGTGAGAGATAGAGAGAGACAAAGAGAGACAAAGAGAGAGACAGAGAGACAGAGTGATAAACAGAGATAGATATAGAGACCTAGAGAGACAGAGGGAGACAGAGAAAGACAGAGAGAGACAGAGAGAGACACGAAGAGAGACAGAGAGAGACAGAGGGAGACTGAGAGAGACAGAGATAGACAGAGAGTGACAGAGAGAGACAGAGACAGAGAGAGACAGAGATAGAAAGAGAGACAGATAGAGACAGAGAGACAGAGAGAGAGACAGAGAGAGACAGAGAGAGACAGAGATAGAGACAGAGATAGACAGAGAGTGACAGAGAGAGACAGAGACAGAGAGAGACAGAGATAGAAAGAGAGACAGATAGAGACAGAGAGTCACCGAGAGAGACAGAGAGAGACTGAGAGAGACAGAGATAGAGACAGAGAGAGAAAGAGGGAGACAGAGAAAGCCAGAGACAAAGAGAGAGACAGAGAGAGAGAGATAGAGACAGAGAGAGACTGAGAGAGACAGATAGAGACAGAGAGAAACAAAGACAGAGACAGAGAGAGACAGAGATAGAGAGAGAGACAGAGAGAGACAGAGAGAGACAGAGATAGAGACAGAGAGACATAGGGAGACAGAGGGATACAGCGAGAGACAGAGAGAGACACAGTGAGAAATAGAGAGAGACAGAGAGAGACAAAGAGGGAGACAGAGCGACAGAGTGATAAACTGAGAGAGACAGAGAGAGACAGAGACAGAGACAGAGACAGAGAGAAACAGAGATAGAGAGAGAGATGGAGAGAGACAGAGAGAGTCAATGAGAGACAGAGAGAGACAGAGAGACAGAGATAGAGATAGAGAGAGACAGAGAAAAAGAGAGAGACAGAGAGAGACAGAGATAGAGACAGAGAGAGACAGAGAGAGACAGAGACAGAACAGAGAGAGACAGAGATAGAAAGAGAGACAGAGAGAGAAAGAGAGAGACAGAGAGAGAGACAGAGAGAGACACAGAGAGACAGAGAGAGACAGAGATAGAGACAGAGAGACAGAGAGAGACAGAGAGATACAGAGAGAGACCGAGTGAGACCCAGTGAGAGATAGAGAGAGACAGGGTGAGACACAGAGGGAGACAGAGCGACAGAGTGATAAACTGAGAGAGACAGAGAGAGACAGAGAGAAACAGAGAGAGACAGAGATAGAGACAGAGAGACAGAGAGAGACAGAGAGAGACAGAGATAGACACAGTGAGAGATAGAGAGAGACAAAGAGAGACACAGAGAGAGACAGAGCAACAGAGTGATAAACAGAGAGGGACAGAGAGAGACAGAGAGAGTGACAGAGAGAGACAGATTGAGACAGAGGGAGACAGATAGAGACAGAGATAGTGACAGAGAGAGACAGAGGGAGACAGAGAAAGACAGAGAGAGACAGAGAGTGACAGAGAGAGAGGGAGACAGAGAGAGACAAAGAAGACAGAGAGAGACAGAGACAAAGAGAGAGACAGAGAGAGACAGAGACAGTGAGAGAGACTGATAGAGACAGAGAGAGACACAGAGAGAGACAGAGAGAGAAAGAGAGAGACAGAGAGAGACAGAGATAGAGACAGAGAGAGACAGAGAGAGACAGAGAGAGACACCGAGAGAGACTGAGAGAGACTGAGAGAGACACAGGGAGAGATAGAGAGAGAAAGAGAGAGAGACAGAGAGAGACAGAGAGAGACAGAGATGGAGACAGAGAGACAGAGAGAGACAGAGAGAGACAGAGAGAGACACAGTGAGAGATAGAGAGAGAAAGAGAGAGACACAGAGAGAGACAGAGAGACAGAGTGATAAACAGAGAGAGACATAGATAGAGTCAGAGAGAGACAGAGGGAGACAGAGAAAGACAGAGAGAGAGAGAGAGACAGAGAGAGATACAGAGGGAGACAGAGCGACAGAGTGATAAACTGAGAGAGACAGACAGAGACAGAGACAGAGAGAGACAGAGATAGAGACAGAGTGAGAGAGACTGAGATAGACAGAGAGAGAGACAGAGAGAGGCAGAGAGAGACAGAGATAGAGACAGAGAGAGACAGAGAGAGACTGAGAGTTACAGACAGAGACAGAGAGAGACAGAGAGAGAGACAGAGAGAGACAGAGAGAGACAGAGAGAGACAGAGAGAGACAGAGAGAGACAAAGTGTGAGATAGAGAGAGACAGAGAGAGACACAGAGAGAGACAGAGCGACAGAGTGATAAACAGAGAGACACAGAGATAGAGACAGAGAGAGACGGAGAGAGACAGAGAGAGACAATGAGAGACAGAGAGAGAAAGAGAGAGACAGAGATAGAGACAGAGAGAGACAGAGACAGAGACAGAAAGAAACAGAGATAGAAAGAGAGACAGAGACAGAGAGAGAGACAGAGAGAGACAGAGAGAAACAGAGAGAGACAGAGATAGAGACAGAGAAACAGAGAGAGACAGAGAGAGACAGAGATAGACACAGTGAGAGATAGAGAGAGACAAAGAGAGACACAGAGAGAGACAGAGAGACAGAGTGATAAACAGAGATAGACAGAGATAGAGACAGAGAGAGACAGAGGGAGACAGAATAAGACAGAGAGAGACAGAGAGAGACACGGAGAGAGACAGAGAGAGACAGAGGGAGACTGAGAGAGACAGAGATTAAGACAGAGAGAGACAGAGAGAGACAGAGAGAGTGGGAGACAGAGAGAGACAAAGAAGATAGAGAGAGACAGAGACAAAGAGAGAGACAGAGAGAG
>NW_028227276.1:2604663-2607163 GCF_978045245.1 Mus caroli
GACTGAGAGAGACAGATAGAGAGAGAGAAACAAAGACAGAGACAGAGAGAGACAGAGATAGAGAGAGAGACAGAGAGAGACAGAGAGAGACAGAGATAGAGACAGAGAGACAGAGAGAGACAGAGAGAGACACAGTGAAAAATAGAGAGATTCAGAGAGAGACACAGAGGGAGACAGAGCGACAGAGTGATAAACTAGGAGACAGAGAGAGACAGAGACAGAGAGAGACAGAGATAGAGAGAGAGACAGAGAGAGACAGAGAGATACAGAAAGAGACAAAGAGAGACACAGTGAGAGATAGAGAGAGAAAGAGAGAGACACAGAGAGAGATAGAGCAACAGAGTGATAAAGAGAGAGAGACAGAGAGAGATAGAGACTGAGACAGAGAAAACAGAGATAGTGAGAGAGACGGAGAGAGATGGAGAGAGACAGAGAGAGAGAGACAGAGAAAGAAAAAGAGAGACAAAGACAGAGTGAGAGAGACTGACAGAGACAGAGAGAGAGACAGAGAGAGACAGAGAGAGACAGAGACAGAGAGAGACAGAGAGAGAGACAGAGAGAGACAATGAGAGAGATAGAGAGAGACAGAGAGAGACAGAGAGACAGAGAGAGACAGAGAGAGACAGAGAGAGAGACAGAGAGAGACAGAGAGAGACAGAGATAGAGACAGAGAGACATAGAGAGACAGAAAGAGACAGAGAGAGACAGACAGAGAGACAGAGAGATACAGAGAGAGACAGAGAGAGACAGAGATAGAGACAGAGAGACAGAGAGTGACAGAGACATACAGAGAGAGACAGAGAGAGACACAGTGAGAGATAGAGAGAGACAGAGAGAGACACAGAGTGAGACAGAGCGACAGAGTGATAAACTGAGAGAGACAGAGAGAGACTGAGAAAGACAGAGAGAGAGACAGATAGAGACAGAGAGAAACAAAGACAGAGACAGAGAGAGACAGAGATAGAGAGAGAGACAGAGAGAGACAGAGAGAGACAGAGATAGAGACAGAGAGACAGAGGGAGACAGAGGGATACAGAGAGAGACAGAGAGAGACAGTGAGAAATAGAGAGAGACAGAGAGAGACACAGAGGGAGGCAGAGCGATAGAGTGATAAACTGAGAGAGACAGAGAGAGACAGAGACAGAGACAGAGAGAGACAGAGATAGAGAGAGAGATGGAGAGAGACAGAGAGACTCAATGAGAGACAGAGAGAGACAGAGAGACAGAGATAGAGATAGAGAGAGACAGAGAAAAAGAGAGAGACAGAGAGAGACAGAGATAGAGACAGAGAGAGACAGAGAGATACAGAGAGAGACATAGAGAGACACAGAGGGAGACAGAGCGACAGAGTGATAAACTGAGAGAGACAGAGAGAGACAGAGACAGAGACAGAGAGAGACAGAGATAGAAAGAGAGACAGATAGAGACAGAGAGACAGAGAGAGAGACAGAGAGAGACAGAGAGAGACAGAGATAGAGACAGAGAGACAGAGAGAGACAGAGAGAGACAGAGAGAGACACCGAGAGAGACAGTGAGAGACTGAGAGAGACAGAGATAGAGACTGAGAGAGACAGAGAGAGAGACAGAGAAGACAGAGAGAGACACAGAGAGAGACACAGAGAGACTGAGAGAGACAGAGATAAAGACTGAGAGAGACAGAGAAAGACAGAGAGAGAGGGAGACAGAGAGAGACAAAGAGAGACAAAGAGAGACAGAGAGAGAGACAGAGAGAGACAGAGAGAGACACAGAGAGAGACAGAGTGAGACACAGTGAGAGATAGAGAGAGACAGAGTGAGACACAGAGGGAGACAGAGCGATAGAGTGATAAACAGAGAGAGACAGAGATAGAGACAGAGAGAGAAAGAGGGAGACAGAGAAAGCAAGAGACAAAGAGAGAGACAGACAGAGAGGGAGAGAGTCAGAGAGAGACTGAGAGAGACAGATAGAGAGAGAGAAACAAAGACAGAGACAGAGAGAGACAGAGATAGAGGGAGAGACAGAGAGAGACAGAGAGAGACAGAGATAGAGACAGAGAGACAGAGAGAGACAGAGAGAGACACAGTGAGAAATAGAGAGATTCAGAGAGAGACACAGAGGGAGACAGAGCGACAGAGTGATAAACTGAGAGAGACAGAGAGAGACAGAGACAGAGACAGAGAGAGACAGAGATAGAGAGAGAGACGGAGAGAGACAGAGAGAGTCAATGAGAGACAGAGAGGGACAGAGAGACAGAGATAGAGATAGAGAGAGACAGAGAAAAAGAGAGAGACAGAGAGAGACAGAGATAGAGACAGAGAGAGACAGAGAGAGACAGAGAGAGACAGAGACAGAGAGAGACAGAGAGAGACAGGGAGAGACAGAGATAGAGACAGAGAGACAGAGAAAGACAGAGAGAGACAGAGAAAGACACAGTGAGAGATAGAGGGAGACAGAGAGAGATACAGAGGGAGACAGAGCGACAGAGTGATAAACTGAGAGAGACAAAGAGAGACAGAAACA
>NW_028227276.1:2612163-2617163 GCF_978045245.1 Mus caroli
AGAGAGACAGAGAGAGAGACAGAGAGAGACAGAGAGAGACACAGAGAGAGACAGAGTGAGACACAGTGAGAGATAGAGAGAGACAGAGTGAGACACAGAGGGAGACAGAGCGATAGAGTGATAAACAGAGAGAGACAGAGATAGAGACAGAGAGAGAAAGAGGGAGACAGAGAAAGCAAGAGACAAAGAGAGAGACAGACAGAGAGGGAGAGAGTCAGAGAGAGACTGAGAGAGACAGATAGAGAGAGAGAAACAAAGACAGAGACAGAGAGAGACAGAGATAGAGGGAGAGACAGAGAGAGACAGAGAGAGACAGAGATAGAGACAGAGAGACAGAGAGAGACAGAGAGAGACACAGTGAGAAATAGAGAGATTCAGAGAGAGACACAGAGGGAGACAGAGCGACAGAGTGATAAACTGAGAGAGACAGAGAGAGACAGAGACAGAGACAGAGAGAGACAGAGATAGAGAGAGAGACGGAGAGAGACAGAGAGAGTCAATGAGAGACAGAGAGGGACAGAGAGACAGAGATAGAGATAGAGAGAGACAGAGAAAAAGAGAGAGACAGAGATAGACAGAGATAGAGACAGAGAGAGACAGAGAGAGTCAGAGAGAGACAGAGACAGAGAGAGACAGAGAGAGACAGGGAGAGACAGAGATAGAGACAGAGAGACAGAGAAAGACAGAGAGAGACAGAGAAAGACACAGTGAGAGATAGAGGGAGACAGAGAGAGATACAGAGGGAGACAGAGCGACAGAGTGATAAACTGAGAGAGACAAAGAGAGACAGAAACAGAGACAGAGAGAGACAGAGATAGAGAGAGAGAGACGAAGAGACAGAGAGAGTCAATGAGAGACAGAGAAAGACAGAGAGACAGAGATAGAGATAGATAGAGACAGAGACAAAGAGAGAGACAGAGAGAGACAGAGATAGAGACAGAGAGATACAGAGAGAGACAGAGACAGAGACAGAGAGAGACAGAGAGAGACAGAGAGAGACAGAGAGAGACAGAGAGAGACAGAGACAGAGACAGAGACAGAGACAGAGAGAGACATAGAGAGACACGGAGGGAGACAGAGCGACAGAGTGATAAACTGAGAGAGACAGAGAGAGACAGAGACAGAGACAGAGAGAGACAGAGATAGAGAGAGAGACGGAGAGAGACAGAGAGAGTCAATGAGAGACAGAGAGAGACAGAGAGACAGAGATAGAGATAGAGAGAGACAGAGACAAAGAGAGAGACAGAGAGAGACAGAGATAGAGACAGAGAGAGCGAGAGAGAGACAGAGAGAGACAGAGACAGAGAGAGACAGAGATAGAAAGAGAGACAGAGAGAGAAAGAGAGAGACAGAGAGAGAGACGGAGAGAGACACAGAGAGACAGAGAGAGAGACAGAGTGAGACACAGAGGGAGACAGAGCGACAGAGTGATAAACAGAGAGAGACACAGATAGAGACAGAGACAGAGACAGAGAGAGACAGATATAGAGAGAAAGACAGAGAGAGACAGAGAGAGTCAATGAGAGACAGAGAGAGACAGAGAGACAGAGATAGAGATAGAGAGAGACAGAGTTAGAGACAGAGAGACAGAGGGAGACAGAGGGATACAGAGAGACAGAGAGAGACACAGTGAGAAATAGAGAGAGACAGAGAGAGACACAGAGGGAGGCATAGCGATAGAGTGATAAACTGAGAGAGACAGAGAGAGACAGAGACAGAGACAGAGAGAGACAGATATAGAGAGAGTGACAGATAGAGATAGAGAGAGACAGAGAGAGAGACAGAGAGAGACAGAGAGAGACAGGGAGAGACAGAGATAGAGACAGAGAGACAGAGAAAGACAGAGAGAGACAGAGAAAGACACAGTGAGAGATAGAGGGAGACAGAGAGAGATACAGAGGGAGACAGAGCGACAGAGTGATAAACTGAGAGAGACAGAGAGAGACAGAGACAGAGACAGATAGAGACAGAGATAGAGAGAGAGACGGAGAGAGACAGAGAGAGTCAATGAGAGACAGAGAGAGACAGAGAGACAGAGATAGAGATAGAGAGAGACAGAGAGAGACAGAGAGAGACAGAGATAGAGACAGAGAGAGACAGAGACAGAGAGAGACAGAGAGAGACACGGAGGGAGACAGAGCAACAGAGTGATAAACAGAAAGAGACAGAGAGAGACAGAGACAGAGAGAGACAGAAATATAGAGAGAGACAGAGAGAGACAGAGAGATACAGAAAGAGACAGAGAGAGAAAGAGAGAGACACAGTGAGAGATAGAGAGAGACAGAGAGAGACACAGGGAGAGATAGAGCAACAGAGTGATAAACAGAGAAAGACAGAGAGAGACAGAGACTGAGACAGAGAGAGACAGAGATAGTGAGAGAGACAAAGAGAGACAGAGAGAGACAGAGAGAGACAGAGAGAGACAATGAGAGACAGAGAAAGAAAGAGAGAGACAAAGACAGAGTGAGAGAGACTGACAGAGACAGAGAGAGACAGAGAGAGACAGAGAGAGACAGAGAGAGACAGAGAGAGACAGAGAGAGACACAGAGGGAGGCAGAGCGATAGAGTGATAAACTGAGAGAGACAGAGAGAGACAGAGACAGAGACAGAGAGAGACAGAGATAGAGAGAGAGATGGAGAGAGACAGAGAGACTCAATGAGAGACAGAGAGAGACAGAGAGACAGAGATAGAGATAGAGAGAGACAGAGAAAAAGAGAGAGACAGAGAGAGACAGAGATAGAGACAGAGAGAGACAGAGAGATACAGAGAGAGACATAGAGAGACACAGAGGGAGACAGAGCGACAGAGTGATAAACTGAGAGAGACAGAGAGAGACAGAGACAAAGACAGAGAGAGACAGAGATAGAAAGAGAGACAGATAGAGACAGAGAGACAGAGAGAGAGACAGAGAGAGACAGAGAGAGACAGAGATAGAGACAGAGAGACAGAGAGAGACAGAGAGAGACAGAGAGAGACACCGAGAGAGACAGTGAGAGACTGAGAGAGACAGAGATAGAGACTGAGAGAGACAGAGAGAGAGACAGAGAAGACAGAGAGAGACACAGAGAGAGACACAGAGAGACTGAGAGAGACAGAGATAAAGACTGAGAGAGACAGAGAAAGACAGAGAGAGAGGGAGACAGAGAGAGACAAAGAGAGACAAAGAGAGACAGAGAGAGAGACAGAGAGAGACAGAGAGAGACACAGAGAGAGACAGAGTGAGACACAGTGAGAGATAGAGAGAGACAGAGTGAGACACAGAGGGAGACAGAGCGATAGAGTGATAAACAGAGAGAGACAGAGATAGAGACAGAGAGAGAAAGAGGGAGACAGAGAAAGCAAGAGACAAAGAGAGAGACAGACAGAGAGGGAGAGAGTCAGAGAGAGACTGAGAGAGACAGATAGAGAGAGAGAAACAAAGACAGAGACAGAGAGAGACAGAGATAGAGGGAGAGACAGAGAGAGACAGAGAGAGACAGAGATAGAGACAGAGAGACAGAGAGAGACAGAGAGAGACACAGTGAGAAATAGAGAGATTCAGAGAGAGACACAGAGGGAGACAGAGCGACAGAGTGATAAACTGAGAGAGACAGAGAGAGACAGAGACAGAGACAGAGAGAGACAGAGATAGAGAGAGAGACGGAGAGAGACAGAGAGAGTCAATGAGAGACAGAGAGGGACAGAGAGACAGAGATAGAGATAGAGAGAGACAGAGAAAAAGAGAGAGACAGAGAGAGACAGAGATAGAGACAGAGAGAGACAGAGAGAGTCAGAGAGAGACAGAGACAGAGAGAGACAGAGAGAGACAGGGAGAGACAGAGATAGAGACAGAGAGACAGAGAAAGACAGAGAGAGACAGAGAAAGACACAGTGAGAGATAGAGGGAGACAGAGAGAGATACAGAGGGAGACAGAGCGACAGAGTGATAAACTGAGAGAGACAAAGAGAGACAGAAACAGAGACAGAGAGAGACAGAGATAGAGAGAGAGACGAAGAGACAGAGAGAGTCAATGAGAGACAGAGAAAGACAGAGAGACAGAGATAGAGATAGAGAGAGACAGAGACAAAGAGAGAGACAGAGAGAGACAGAGATAGAGACAGAGAGATACAGAGAGAGACAGAGACAGAGACAGAGAGAGACAGAGAGAGACAGAGAGAGACAGAGAGAGACAGAGAGAGACAGAGACAGAGACAGAGACAGAGACAGAGAGAGACATAGAGAGACACGGAGGGAGACAGAGCGACAGAGTGATAAACTGAGAGAGACAGAGAGAGACAGAGACAGAGACAGAGAGAGACAGAGATAGAGAGAGAGACGGAGAGAGACAGAGAGAGTCAATGAGAGACAGAGAGAGACAGAGAGACAGAGATAGAGATAGAGAGAGACAGAGACAAAGAGAGAGACAGAGAGAGACAGAGATAGAGACAGAGAGAGCGAGAGAGAGACAGAGAGAGACAGAGACAGAGAGAGACAGAGATAGAAAGAGAGACAGAGAGAGAAAGAGAGAGACAGAGAGAGAGACGGAGAGAGACACAGAGAGACAGAGAGAGAGACAGAGTGAGACACAGAGGGAGACAGAGCGACAGAGTGATAAACAGAGAGAGACACAGATAGAGACAGAGACAGAGACAGAGAGAGACAGATATAGAGAGAAAGACAGAGAGAGACAGAGAGAGTCAATGAGAGACAGAGAGAGACAGAGAGACAGAGATAGAGAGAGAGAGAGACAGAGTTAGAGACAGAGAGACAGAGGGAGACAGAGGGATACAGAGAGACAGAGAGAGACACAGTGAGAAATAGAGAGAGACAGAGAGAGACACAGAGGGAGGCATAGCGATAGAGTGATAAACTGAGAGAGACAGAGAGAGACAGAGACAGAGACAGAGAGAGACAGATATAGAGAGAGTGACAGATAGAGATAGAGAGAGACAGAGAGAGAGACAGAGAGAGACAGAGAGAGACAGGGAGAGACAGAGATAGAGACAGAGAGACAGAGA
>NW_028227276.1:2624663-2627163 GCF_978045245.1 Mus caroli
AGAAAGCCAGAGACAAAGAGAGAGACAGAGAGAGAGATAGAGACAGAGAGAGACTGAGAGAGACAGAGAGAGAGACAGATAGAAACAGAGAGAAACAAAGACAGTGACAGAGAGAGACAGAGATAGAGAGAGAGACAGAGAGAGACAGAGATAGAGACAGAGAGACAGAGGGAGATAGAGGGATACAGAGAGAAACAGAGAGAGACACAGTGAGAAATAGAGAGAGACAGAGAGAGACACAGAGGGAGACAGAGCGACAGAGTGATAAACTGAGAGAGACACGGAGAGACAGAGACAGAGACAAAGAGAGACAGAGGTAGAGAGAGAGACAGAGAGAGACAGAGAGAGTCAATGAGAGACAGAGAGAGACAGAGAGACAGAGATAGAGATAGAGAGAGACAGAGAAAAAGAGAGAGACAGAGAGAGACAGAGATAGAGACAGAGAGAGACAGAGAGAGACAGAGAGAGACAGAGACAGAGAGAGACAGAGATAGAAAGAGAGACAGATAGAGACAGAGATACAGAGAGAGAGACAGAGACAGAATGAGAGAGAATGAGAGAGACAGAGAGAGAGACAGATGAGACAGAGATAGAGACAGAGAGAGACAGAGAGAGAGACAGAGAGAGACAGAGAGAGACAGAGAGAGACAGAGAGAGGCAGACATAGAAAGAGTGACAGATAGAGACAGAGAGAGACAGAGAGAGAGACAGAGAGAGAGAGAGAGAGAGAGAGACAGAGACAGAGACAGAGAGAGACAGAGATAGAAAGAGTGACAGATAGATACAGAGAGAGACAGAGAGAGAGACAGAGAGCGACAGATAGAGACAGAGAGAGACAGAGATAGAGACAGAGAGACAGAGAGAGACAGAGAGAGACAGAGTGAGAGATAGAGAGAGACAGAGAGAGATACAGAGGGAGACAGAGCGACAGAATTATAAACTGAGAGAGACAGAGAGAGACAGAGACAGAGAGAGACAGAGATAGAGAGAGAGACGGAGAGAGACAGAGAGAGTCAATGAGAGACAGAGAGAGACAGAGAGACAGAGATAGAGATAGAGAGAGACAGAGACAAATAGAGAGACAGAGAGAGACAGAGATAGAGACAGAGAGAGACAGAGAGAGACAGAGACAGAGACAGAGACAGAGAGAGACAGAGAGAGACAGAGAGAGACAGAGAGAGACAGAGAGAGACAGAGAGAGACAGAGACAGAGACAGAGAGAGACATAGAGAGACACGGAGGGAGACAGAGCAACAGAGTGATAAACAGAAAGAGACAGAGAGAGACAGAGACAGAGACAGAGAGAGACAGAGATAGAGAGAGAGACAGAGAGAGACAGAGAGATACAGAAAGAGACAGAGAGAGACAGAGACAGACACAGTGAGAGATAGAGAGAGACAGAGAGTGACACAGGGAGAGATAGAGCAACAGAGTGATAAACAGAGAGAGACAGAGAGAGACAGAGACTGAGACAGAGAGAGACAGAGATAGTGAGAGAGACGGAGATAGACGGAGAGAGACAGAGAGAGACAATGAGAGACAGAGAAAGAAAGAGAGAGACAAAGACAAAATGAGAGAGACTGACAGAGACAGAGAGAGACAGAGAGGGAGAGATACAGAGAGAGACAGAGAGAGACAGAGAGACAGAGATAGAGACAGAGAGACAGAGAGAGACAGAGAGAGACAGAGAGAGACAGACAGAGAGACAGAGAGATACAGAGAGAGACAGATAGAGACAGAGAGACAGAGAGAGACAGAGACATACAGAGAGAGACAGAGAGAGACACAGTGAGAGATAGAGAGAGACAGAGAGAGACACAGAGGGAGACAGAGCGACAGAGTGATAAACTGAGAGAGACAGAGACAGAGACAGAGAGAGACAGAGATAGAGAGAGAGACGGAGAGAGACAGAGAGAGTCAATGAGAGACAGAGAGACAGAGATAGAGATAGAGAGAGACAGAGACAAAGAGAGAGACAGAGAGAGACAGAGATATAGACAGAGAGAGACAGAGAGAGACAGAGAGAGACAGAGACAGAGACAGAGCGTGACAGAGATAGAAAGAGAATCAGAGAGAGAATGAGAGAGACAGAGAGAGAGACGTAGAGAGACACAGAGAGACAGAGAGAGACAGAGATAGAGACAGAGAGATAGAATGAGAGACAGAGAGATACAGAGAGAGACAGAGTGAGACACAGTGAGAGATAGAGAGAGACAGAGTGAGACACAGAGGGAGACAGAGCGACAGAGTGATAAACAGAAAGAGACAGAGATAGAGACAGAAAGAGAAAGAGGGAGACAGAGAAAGCCAGAGACAAAGAGAGAGACAGAGAGAGAGAGATAGAGACTGAGAGAGTCTGAGAGAGACAGAGAGAGAGACAGATAGAGACAGAGAGGAACAAAGGCAGAGACAGAGAGAGACAGAGATAGAGAGAGAGACAGAGAGAGACAGAGATAGAGACAGAGAGACAGAGTGAGATAGAGGGATACAGAGAGAGACA
>NW_028227276.1:2637163-2649663 GCF_978045245.1 Mus caroli
AGAGAGAGACAGAGAGAGACAGAGAGAGACAGAGAGAGACAATGAGAGACAAAGAGAGATAGAGAGAGAGACAGAGAGAGACAGAGAGAGACCGAGAGAGACAGAGATAGAGACAGAGAGACAGAGAGAGACACAGAGAGACACAGAGAGACACAGAGAGTGACAGAGCGACAGAGTGATAAACAGAGAGGGACAGAGAGAGACAGAGAGAGTGACTGAGAGAGACAGATTGAGACCGAGGGAGACAGATAGAGACAGAGATAGACACAGAGAGAGACAGAGGGAGACAGAGAAAGACAGAGAGAGACAGAGAGAGACAGAGAGAGAGGGAGACAGAGAGAGACAAAGAAGACAGAGAGAGACAGAGACAAAGAGAGAGACAGAGACAGTGAGAGAGACTGAGAGAGACAGAGAGAGACACAGAGAGAGACAGAGAGAGACAGAGAGAGACAGAGAGAGACAGAGATAGAGACAGAGAGAGACAAAGAGAGACAGAGAGAGACAGAGAGAGACACCGAGAGAGACTGAGAGAGACTGAGAGAGACACAGGGAGAGATAGAGAGAGAAATAGAGAGAGACAGAGAGAGACAGAGAGAGACAGAGATGGAGACAGAGAGACAGAGAGAGACAGAGAGAGACAGAGAGAGACAGAGAGAGACACAGTGAGAGATAGAGAGAGACAGAGAGAGACAGAGCGACAGATGATAAACAGAGAGAGACAGAGATAGAGCCAGAGAGAGACAGAGGGAGACAGAGAAAGACAGAGAGAGACACAGAGAGAGACAGAGAGAGACAGAGAGAGAGGGAGACAGAGAGAGACAAAGAAGACAGAGAGAGACACTGACAAAGAGAGAGACAGAGAGAGACAGAGAGAAAGAGATAGAGACATAGAGAGATGCAGAGAGAGACAGAGATAGACAAAGAGATAAACAGAGAGACAGAGATAGAGAAAGAGAGAGACAGAGAGAGACAGAGAGAGACAATGAGAGACAAAGAGAGACAGAGATAGAGACAGAGACAGAGAGAGACAGAGACAAAGAGAGAGACAGAGAGAGACAGAGAAAGAGAGAGAGACTAAGAGAGACAGAGAGAGACACAGAGAGAGACAGAGAGATACAGAGAGAGACAGAGAGAGAAAGAGATAGAGACAGAGAGAGACAGAGAGAGAAACCGAGATAGACAGAGAGAGAGACAGAGAGAGACAGAGAGAGACAGATAGAGACAGATAGTGACAGAGATATGATAAACAGAGAGAGTCAGAGATAGAGACAGAGAGAGACAGAGGGAGACAGAGAAAGACAGAGAGAGACAGAGAGAGACACAGAGAGAGACAGAGAGAGACAGAGAGAGAGGGAGACAGAGAGAGACAAAGACAGAGAGAGACACTGACAAAGAGAGAGACAGAGAGAGACAGAGAGAAAGAGATAGAGACATAGAGAGATGCAGAGAGAGACAGAGATAGACAAAGAGATAAACAGAGGGACAGAGATAGAAACAGAGAGAGACAGAGACAAAGAGAGAGACAGAGTCAGAGAGAGAGACTAAGAGAGACAGAGAGAGACACAGAGAGAGACAGAGAGATACAGAGAGAGACAGAGAGAGATAGAGATAGAGACAGAGAGAGACAGAGAGAGAAACCGAGATAGACAGAGAGAGAGACAGAGAGAGACAGAGAGACACAGATAGAGACAGATAGTGACAGAGATATGATAAACAGAGAGAGTCAAAGATAGAGATAGAGAGAGACAGAGGGAGACAGAGAAAGACAGAGAGAGACAGAGAGAGACACAGAGAGAGACAGAGAGAGACAGAGAGAGAGGGAGACAGAGAGAGACAAAGACAGAGAGAGACACTGACAAAGAGAGAGACAGAGAGAGACAGAGAGAAAGAGATAGAGACATAGAGAGATGCAGAGAGAGACAGAGATAGACAAAGAGATAAACAGAGGGACAGAGATAGAGACAGAGAGGAACAGAGACAAAGAGAGAGACAGAGTCAGAGAGAGAGACTAAGAGAGACAGAGAGAGACACAGAGAGAGACAGAGAGATACAGAGAGAGACAGAGAGAGATAGAGATAGAGACAGAGAGAGACAGAGAGAGAAACCGAGATAGACAGAGAGAGAGAGAGAGACAGAGAGTGACAGAGATATGATAAACAGAGAGAGTCAGAGATAGAGACAGAGAGAGACAGAGGGAGACAGAGAAAGACAGAGAGAGACACAGAGAGAGACAGAGAGAGACAGAGAGAGAGGGAGACAGAAAGAGACAAAGAAGACAGAGAGAGACACTGACAACGAGATAGACAGAAAGAGACAGAGACAGAGAGAGAGACTGAGAGAGACAGAGAGAGACACAGAGAGAGACAGAGAGAGACAAAGAGAGACAGAGAGAGACAAAGAGAGACAGAGAGAGACACCGAGAGAGACTTAGAGAGACTGAGTGAGACACAGGGAGAGATAGAGAGAGATAGAGAGAGAGACAGAGAGAGACAGAGAGAGACAGAGAGAGACATAGATAGAGACAGAGAAACAGAGAGAGACAGAGAGAGACAGAGAGAGACAAAGAGAGACACAGTGAGAGATAGAGAAAGACAGAGAGAGACACAGAGAGAGACAGAGCGACAGAGTGAAAAACAGAGAGAGACAGAGATAGAGCCAGAGAGAGACAGAGGAAGACAGAGAAAGACAGAGAGAGACACAGAGAGAGAGACAGAGAGAGACTGAGAGAGACAGAGATAAAGACAGAGAGAGACAGAGAGAGACACAGAGAGAGACAGAGAGAGACAGAGAGAGACAGAGAGAGAGGGAGACAGAGAGAGACAGAGAGAGACAGTGGCAGAGACAGAGAGAGACAGAGATAGAGAGAGAAAGAGAGATACAGAGAGAGACAGAGAGATACAGAGAGAGACAGAGAGAGACAGAGAGAGAGACAAAGAGAGACAGAGAGAGACACAGAGAGACACAGAGAGAGACAGAGCGACAGAGTGATGAACAGAGAGACACAGAGATAGAGACAGAGAGAGACAGAAAGAGACAGAGAGAGACTGAGAGAGACAGAGAGAGACAATGAGAGACAGAGAGATAGAGAGACAAAGAAAGACACAGAGAGAGACAGAGAGAGACATAGAGAGAGTGAGAGAGACAGAAAGTGAGAGAGTGAGACAGAGAGAGACAGTGATGGAGACAGAGAGAGACAGAGAGAGACATAGAGAGAGATAGAGAGAGACAGAAAGATAGACAGAGAGAGACAGAGACAAAGAAAGACACAGAGAGAGACAGAGAGAGATAAAGAGATACAGATAGAGAGACAGAAAGAGACAGAGAGAGACAGATAGAGTGACAGAGAGAGACAGAGAGAGACAGAGAGAGACAGAGAGAGAGAGAGACAAAGAGAGACAGAGAGAGAGACAAAGTGAGACATTGAAATAAAGAGAGAGACAATGAAAGACAGAGAGAGGGACAGAGAGAGACAGAGAGAGAGAGACAGACAGAGACAGAAAAGAGACAAAGAGAGAGACACAGAGAGACACAGAGAGAGGAAGAAATAGACAGAGAGAGAGTCAGAGACAAAGTGAGAGACAGAGAGAGAGTCAGAGACAAAGAGAGAGACAGAGAGAGACAACGAGAGAGACAGAGAGAGACAGAGAGAGAGACAGAGAGAGACAGAGAGAGAGACAGAGAGAGAAACAGAGAGAGACAGAGAGAGACACAGAGAGAGACAGAGAGTGACATAGACAGAGTGAGAGAGACATAAAGAGAGACAGAGAGAGACACAGAGAGACAAAGAGAGAGACAAAGAGAGAGACAGAGAGAGAGACAGATAGAGACAGAGAGAGACAGAGAGTGACAGAGAGAGACAGGGAAAGACAGAGATAGAGAGCGAGACAAAGGGAGACACAGAGAGAGACAGAGCTAGACAGAGAGATACAGAGAGAGAGACAGAGAGAGACAGAGAGACAGAGAGAAACAGAGAAAGACAGAGATAGAGAGCGAGACAAAGGGAGACACAGCGAGAGACAGAGCTAGACAGAGAGATACAGAGAGAGAGACAGCGAGAGACAGAGAGAGAGACAGAGAGAGAGAAAGAGAGAGACAGAGACACAGAGATTGACAGAGAGAGAGACACAGAGAGAGACAGAAGGAGAGACAGAGAGAGACACAGAGAGAGACAGAGAGAGACACAGAGAGAGACAGAGATAGGGATACAGAGAGACATAGAGAGAGACAGAGAGAGACAGAGAGAGAGTGAGAGAGACATAAAGAGAGACAGAGAGAGACACAGAGAAAGAGAAAGGCAAATAGAGAGACAGAGAGAGAGAGACAGATAGAGACAGAGAGAGAGAGTGACAGAGAGAGACAGAGAGAGACAGAGATAGAGAGCGAGACAAAGGGAAACACAGAGAGAGGCAGAGCTAGACAGAGAGATACAGAGAGAGAGACAGAGAGAGACAGAGAGAGAGCAACAGAGAGACAGAGACACAGAGATTGACAGAGAGAGAGACACAGAGAGAGACAGAGAGAGAGAGAAAGAGAGACACAGAGAGAGACAGAGAGAGACAGAGATAGGGATATAAAGAGACATAGAGAGAGACAGAGAGCGATGGAGAGAGACAGATGAGACAGACAGAGAGAGACAAAGAGAGCAGACAGAGACAGAGAGAGAGACGTAGAGAGACATAGAAATAGAGAGGGACAAAGAAAGACAGAGAGAGAGACAGAGAGAGACAGACAGATACAGACAGAGACAGAAAAGAGACAAAGAGAGATAGACTGAGAGAGACAGAGAAAGAAAGAGGGCGACAGAGAGAGACAGAGAGAGAGATACAGAGAGAGGCAGAGAGATACAGAGAGAGAACAGAGAGAGAAACAGAGAGAGACAGAGAGAGAGACAGAGACAGAAAGAGACAGAGAGAGACAGAGAGAGACAGAAAGATACAGAGAGACATAGAGAGAGGAAGAGATAGACAGAGAGAGAGTCAGAGACAAAGAGAGAGACAGAGAGAGAGTCAGAGACAAAGAGAGAGACAGAGAGAGACAAAGAGAGAGACAGAGAGAGACAGAGAGACAGAGAGAGAGACAGAGAGAGACAGAGAGAGAGAGATTGACAGAGAGAGACAGAGAGAGACAGAGATAGAGAGCGAGACAAAGGGAGACACAGAGAGAGACAGAGCTAGACAGAGAGATACAGAGAGAGAGACAGAGAGAGACAGAGAGACTGAGAGACAAAATTATACAGGGAGAGACAGAGAGAGAGACAGAAAGAGACAGAGATAGAGACAGAGAGAGACACAGAAAGAGACAGAGAGAGCCAGAGAGAGAAATACAGAGAGAGATATAGTGAGACAGAGAGAGACACAGAGAGAGACAGAAAGAGACAGAGAGAGACAAAAATAGTAACAGAGAGAGACAGAGAGAGAGACAGAGAGAGACAGAGACAGAGGGAGAGAGAAAGAGACAGAGAGAGACAGAGAGAGACAGAGAGAGACAGAGAGAGACACAGAGAGAGACAGAGAAAGAGACAGAGAGACATAGAGAGAGACAGAGAGAGACAAAGAGAGACAGAGAGAGACATACAGAGATAGATATAGAGAGAAAGAGAGAGAGACAGAGAGAGACAAAGAGAGAAACAGAGAGAGACAGAGAGAGACAGAAAGAGACAGAGAGAGACAGAAAGAGAAAGAGAGACAGAGAGAGACACAGAGAGAGGAAGAGAGAGACAGAGATAGGGATAGAGAGAGACATAATGAGAGACAGAGAGAGACATAGAGAGAGTGAGAGAGACAGAAAGAGAGACAGAGAGACAGAGAGACACAGAGAGAGTGAAATAGACTGAGTGAGACAGAAATAGAGACAGAGTTAGAGACAGAGTGAGACAGAGAGAGACACAGAGAGAGAAAGAGAGAGACAGAGAGAGAGACAGAGAGAGAGAGACAGAGAGAGACAGAGAGACAGACAGAGAGAGACAGAGGGAGACAGAGATAAAGAGCGAGACACAGGGAGACACAGAGTGAGAAAGAGCTAGACAGAAAGATACAGAGAGAGAGAGACAGAGAGAGACATAGAGAGAAAGAGAGACAGAGAGAGAGACAGAGAGAGACAGAGAGAGAGACAGAGAGAGACAGAGAGAGAGAAAGAGAGAGACAGAGAGTGAGACACAAATAGAGACAGAGAGAGACACAGAGAGAGACATAGAGAGACAGAGAGAGACAAAGAGAGAGAAACAGATAGAGACAGAGAGAGAGACAGAGAAACAGAAAGAGACAGAGAGAGACAGAGAGAGACAGAAAGAGACAGAGAGAGACAGAGAGAGACAGAGAGAGACAGAGACAAAGAGAGAGACAGAGAGAGAGTGAGAGAGTCAGAAAGAGAGACAGAGAGAGACTGAGATAGGGATATAGAGAGACAGAGAGAGAGACAGAGAGAGACATAGAGAGAGTGAGAGAGACAGAAAGTGAGAGAGTGAGACAGAGAGAGACAGTGATGGAGACAGAGAGAGACAGAGAGAGACATAGAGAGAGACAGAGAGAGACAGAAAGATAGACAGAGAGAGACAGAGACAAAGAAAGACAAAGAGAGAGACAGAGAGAGATAAAGAGATACAGAGAGAGAGACAGAAAGAAACAGAGAGAGACAGAGAGAGTGACAGAGAGAGACAGAGAGGGTCAGAGAGAGACAGAGAGAGAGAGAGACAAAGAGAGACAGAGAAAGAGACAAAGGGAGACATTGAAATAAAGAGAGAGACAATGAAAGACAGGGAGAGGGACAGAGAGAGACAGAGAGAGAGACAGACAGAGACAGAAAAGAGACAAAGAGAGAGACACAGAGAGACACAGAGAGAGGAAGAGATAGACAGAGAGAGAGTCAGAGACAAAGAGAGAGACAGAGAGAGAGTCAGAGACAAAGAGAGAGACAGAGAGAGACAAAGAGAGAGACAGAGAGAGAGACAGAGAGAGAGACAGAGAGAGACAGAGAGAGAGACAGAGAGAGACACAGAGAGAGACAGAGAGAGACACAGAGAGAGACAGAGAGAGACAGAGAGAGACAGAGAGTGACATAGAGAGAGTGAGAGAGACATAAAGAGAGACAGAGAGAGACACAGAGAGACAAAGAGTGACAGAGAGAGACAGAGAAAGACAGAGATAGAGAGCGAAACAAAGGGAGACACAGAGAGAGACAGAGCTAGACAGAGAGATACAGAGAGAGTGACAGAGAGAGACAGAGAGACAGAGAGAAACAGAGAAAGACAGAGATAGAGAGCGAGACAAAGGGAGACACAGCGAGAGACAGAGCTAGACAGAGAGATACAGAGAGAGAGACAGAGAGAGACAGAGAGAGAGAAAGAGAGAGACAGAGACACAGAGATTGACAGAGAGAGAGACACAGAGATAGACAGAGAGAGAGAGACAGAGAGAGACACAGAGAGAGACCGAGAGAGACAGAGAAAGACAGAGATAGGGATAGAGAGAGACATAGCGAGAGACTGAGAGCGACGGAGAGAGACAGACAGAGAGAGACACAGAGAGAGACAGAGAGAGACACAGAGAGAGACAGAGAGAGACACAGAGAGAGACAGAGATAGGGATAGAGACAGACATAGAGAGAGACAGAGAGAGACAGAGAGAGAGTGAGACTGACATAAAGAGAGACAGAGAGAGACACAGAGAAAGAGAAAGGTAAATAGAGTGACAGAGAGAGAGACAGAGAGAGACAGAGAGAGAGAGAGTGACAGAGAGAGACAGAGAGAGACAGAGATAGAGAGCGAGACAAAGGGAGACACAGAGAGAGACAGAGCTAGACAGAGAGATACAGACAGAGAGAGACAGAGAGAGACATAGAGACTGAGAGACAGAATTATACAGGGAGAGACAGAGAGAGACAGAGAGAGAGACAGAGAGAGACAGAGAGAGAGAAACAGAGAGACAGAGACACAGAGATTGACAGAGAGAGAGACACAGAGAGAGACAGAGAGAGAGAGAGAAAGAGAGACACAGAGAGAGACAGAGAGAGACAGAGATAGGGATATAAAGAGACATAGAGAGAGACAGAGAGCGATGGAGAGAGACAGACAGAGGGAGACAGAGAGAGACAAAGAGAGCAGACAGAGACAGAGAGAGAGACGTAGAGAGACATAGAAATAGAGAGGGACAAAGAAAGACAGAGAGAGAGACAGAGAGAGACAGACAGATACAGACAGAGACAGAAAAGAGACAAAGAGAGAGAGACTGAGAGAGACAGAGAAAGACAGAGAGCGACAGAGAGAGACAGAGAGAGAGATACAGAGAGAGGCAGAGAGATACAGAGAGAGAACAGAGAGAGAAACAGAGAGAGACAGAGAGAGAGACAGAGACAGAAAGAGACAGAGAGAGACAGAGAGAGACAGAAAGAGACAGAGAGAGACAGAAAGAGACAGAGAGAGACACAGAGAGAGGAAGAGAGAGACAGAGAGACAGAGAGACAGAGATAAAGAGAGAGACAGAGAGAGAGACAGAGAGACAGAGAGAGACAGACAAAGAGACAGAGAGAGATTTAGAGAGACAGAGAGAGACACAGAGAGATACACAGAGAGAAACAGAGGCAAAGTTAGAGGCAGAGAGAGACAGAGAGAGAGTGAGAGAGACAGAAAGAGTGACAGAGAGAGACAGAGATAGGGATAGAGAGAGCCATAGAGAGAGACATAGAGAGAATGAGAGAGACAGAAAGAGAGAAAGAGAGAGAGACAGAGAGAGACAGAGACAGAGTGAGATAGACTGAGTGAGACAGAGAGAGAGACAGAGAGAGACAGAGATAGAGACAGAGAGAGAAACCGAGAGAGACAGAGATAAATAGGGAGACACAGGGAGACAGAGAGAGAGACAGAGCTAGACAGAGAGATACAGAGAGAGAGACAGAGAGAGTCATTGAGAGACAGAGAGACAGAGAGAGACAGGGAGAGAGTGAAATAGACTGAGTGAGACAGAAATAGAGACAGAGATAGAGACAGAATGAGACAGAGAGAGACACAGAGAGAGAAAGAGAGAGACAGAGAGAGAGACAGAGAGAGAGAGACAGAGAGAGACAGAGAGAGACAGAGAGACAGACAGAGAGAGACAGAGGGAGACAGAGATAAAGAGCGAGACACAGGGAGACACAGAGTGAGAAAGAGCTAGACAGAAAGATACAGAGAGAGAGACAGAGAGAGACATAGAGAGAAAGAGAGATAGAGAGAGACAGGGAGAGACAGAGAGAGAGACAGAGAGAGACAGAGAGAGAGACAGAGAGAGAGACAGAGAGAGACAGAGAGAGAGAAAGAGAGAGACAGAGACACAGAGACAGACAGAGAGAAACAGAGAGAGACACAGAGAGAGAGACAGAGAGAGAGACAGAGAGAGACACAGAGAGAGACAGAGAGAGACAGAGTGAGACCGAGAGAGACAGAGATAGGGATAGAGAGAAACATAGAGAGAGACATAGAGAGAGACAGAGAGCGAAAGAGAGAGAGACAGAGAGAGACAGAGAGAGAAACCGAGAGAGACAGAGATAAATAGGGAGACACAGGGAGACAGAGAGAGAGACAGAGCTAGACAGAGAGATACAGAGAGAGAGACAGAGAGAGTCATTGAAAGACAGAGAGACAGAGAGAGACAGGGAGAGACAGAGAGAGAGACAGAGAGAGACATAGATAGAGACAGAGAGAGACAGAGAGAGAGAAAGAGAGAGACAGAGACACAGAGACAGACAGAGACAGAGACAGAGAGAGACACAGAGAGAGAGACAGAGAGAAAGACAGAGAGAGACACAGAGAGAGACAGAGAGAGACAGAGTGAAACCGAGAGAGACAGAGATAGGGATAGAGAGAGACATAGAGAGAGACAGAGAGCGACAGAGAGAGAGACAGAGAGAGACAGAGAGAGAGACAGAGAGAGACAGAGATAGACACAGAGAGAGACAGAGAGACAGAAGATAGAGAGAGAGAGAAATAGAGAGACATAGAAATACAGAGAGAAACAAAGAAAGACAGAGAGAGACAGAGAGAGACAGAGAGAGAAACAGACAGAGACAGAAAAGAGACAAAGAGAGAGAGACAGAGAGAGACAGAGAAAGACAGAGTGAAACCGAGAGAGACAGAGATAGGGATAGAGAGAGACATAGAGAGAGACAGAGAGCAACAGAAGGAGAGACAGAGAGAGACAGAGAGAGAGACAGAGAGAGACAAAGAGAGACAAAGAGAGAAAGAAAGATAGAGAGAGAGAAATAGAGAGACATAGAAATACAGAGAGAAACAAAGAAAGACAGAGAGAGACAGAGAGAGACAGAGAGAGACAGAGAGAGACAGAGAGAGACAGAGAGAGAGACAGAGAGAGACACAGAGAGAGACAGAGAGAGACAGAGAGAGAGACAGAGAGAGACACAGAGAGAGACAGAGAGAGACACAGAGAGAGACAGAGAGAGACACAGAGAGAGACAGAGAGAGACAGAGAGAGAGACAGAGAGAGACACAGAGAGAGACAGAGAGAGACACAGAGAGAGACAGAGAGAGACAGAGAGAGACACAGAGAGAGACAGAGATAGGGATAGAGAGAGATATAGAGAGAGACAGAGAGAGACATAGAGAGAGTGAGAGAGACATAAAGAGAGACAGAGAGAGACACAGAGAGAGAAAGAGAAAGACAAAGAGAGAGACAGAGAGAGAGACAGAGAGAGACAGAGAGTGAGACACAGAGAAACACAGAGAGACACAGAGAGAGGAAGAGAGAGACAGAGAGAGAGACAGAGACAAAGAGAGAGACAGAGAGAGACAGAGAGATTCAGAGAAAGAGACAGAGAGAGATATAGAGAGACAGAGAGAGACAGAGAGTGAGAGAGACAGAAAGAGAGACAGAGAGAGACAGAGATAGGGATAGACAGAGACATAGAGAGAGACAGAGAGAGACAGAGACATAGTGAGATAGACTGTGTAAGACAGAGACAGAAAGAGACAGAGATAGAGACAGAGAGACAGAGAGAGACACAGAGAGATACATAGAGAGAGTGAGAGAGACAGAAAGTGAGAGAGTGAGACAGAGAGAGACAGTGATGGAGACAGAGGGAGACAGAGAGAGACACAGAGAGAGACAGAGAGAGACAGAGAGAGAGACAGAGAGAGACAGAGACAAAGAAAGACACAGAGAGAGACAGAGAGAGACAGAGAGATACAGAGAGAGAGACAGAGAGAGACAGAGAGATACATAGAGAGAGTGAGAGAGACAGAAAGTGAGAGAGTGAGACAGAGAGAGACAGTGATGGAGACAGAGGGAGACAGAGAGAGACACAGAGAGAGACAGAGAGAGAGACAGAGAAAGACACAGAGAGAGACAGATAGAGACACAGAGAGAGACAGAGAGAGACATAGAGAGAGTGAGAGAGACATAAAGAGAGACAGAGAGAGACACAGAGAGACAAAGAGAGAGACAGAGAGAGATACAGAGAGAAACAGAGAGAGACAGAGAGTGACAGAGAGAGACAGAGAAAGAGAGAGATAGAGAGCGAGACAAAGAGAGACACAGAGAGAGACAGAGCTAGACAGAGAGATACAGAGAGAGATACAGAGAGAAACATAGAGAGACTGAGAGACAGAATGAGACAGGTAGAGACAGAGAGAGAGACAGAGAAAGTCAGAGAGAGAGACAGAGAGAGAGAGAGAGAAAGAGAGAGACAGAGACACAGAGATTGACAGAGAGAGAGACACAGAGAGAGACAGAGAGAGAGACAGAGAGAGACACAGAGAGACACAGAGAGAGGAAGAGAGACACAGTGATATGTATAGAGATAGACATAGAGAGAGACAGAGAAAGACATAGAGAGAGTGAGACAGACAGAAAGAGAGACAGAGAGAGAGACAGAGAGAGACAGAGACAGAGTGAGATAGACTGAGTGAGACAGAGAGAGACAGCGAGAGACAGAGATAGAGACAGAGACATAGAGAGAGTGAGAGAGACATAAAGAGAGACAGAGAGAGACACAGAGAGAGAAAGAGAGAGACAGAGAGAGAGACAGAGAGAGACAGAGAGAGACACAGAGAGAGACAGAGAGAGACAGAGAGAGACATAGAGAGAGTGAGAGAGACATAAAGAGTGACAGAGAGAGACACAGAGAGAGAAAGAGAGAGACAGAGAGAGAGACAGAGAGAGACAGAGAGAGTGACAGAGAGAGACAGAGAAAGACAGAGATAGAGAGCGAGACAAAGGGAGACACAGGGAGAGACAGAGCTAGACAGAGAGATACAGAGAGAGAGACAGAGAGAGACAGAGAGAGACCCAGAGAGAGAGAAAGAGAGAGACAGAGACACAGAGATTGACAGAGAGAGACACAGAGAGAGACAGAGAGAGAGAGACAGAGAGAGACACAGAGAGAGACAGAGAGAGACATAGAGAGACAGAGAAAGACAGAGATAGGGATAGAGAGAGACATAGCGAGAGACTGAGAGCGACGGAGAGAGACAGACAGAGAGAGACAGAGAGAGACACAGAGAGAGACAGAGAGAG
>NW_028227276.1:2657163-2664663 GCF_978045245.1 Mus caroli
AGTAACAGAGAGAGACAGAGAGAGAGACAAGGAGAGACAGAGACAGAGGGAGAGAGAAAGAGACAGAGAGAGACAGAGAGAGACAGAGAGAGACACAGAGAGAGACAGAGAAAGAGACAGAGAGACATAGAGAGAGACAGAGAGAGAGACAGAGAGAGACAAAGAGAGACAGAGAGAGACATACAGAGAGAGATTTAGAGAGAAAGAGAGAGAGACAGAGAGAGACAGAGAGAGAATAAAAGAGAAACAGAGAGAGACAGAAAGAGACAGAGAGAGACAGAGAGAGACAGAAAGAAAAAGAGACATAGAGAGAGACAGAGAGAGACACAGAAAGAGGAAGAGAGAGACAGAGATAGGGATAGAGAGAGACATAATGAGAGACAGAGAGAGACATAGAGAGAGTGAGAGAGACAGAAAGAGAAACAGAGAGACAGAGAGACACAGAGAGAGAGTGAAATAGACTGAGTGAGACAGAAATAGAGACAGAGATAGAGACAGAGTGAGACAGAGAGAGACACAGAGAGAGAAAGAGAGAGACAGAGAGAGAGACAGAGAGAGAGAGACAGAGAGAGACAGAGAGACAGACAGAGAGAGACAGAGGGAGACAGAGATAAAGAGCGAGACACAGGGAGACACAGAGTGAGAAAGAGCTAGACAGAAAGATACAGAGCGAGAGACAGAGAGAGAAATAGAGAGAAAGAGAGACAGAGAGAGACGGGGAGAGACAGAGAGAGAGACAGAGAGAGACAGAGAGAGAGACAGAGAGAGACAGAGAGAGACAGAGAGAGAGAAAGAGAGAGACAGAGACAAAGAGAGAGACAGAGTGAGACACAAATAGAGACAGAGAGAGACACAGAGAGAGACATAGAGAGACAGAGAGAGACAAAGAGAGAGAAACAGATAGAGACAGAGAGAGACAGAGAAACAGAAAGAGACAGAGAGAGATAGAGAGAGACAGAAAGAGACAGAGAGAGACAGAGAGAGACACAGAGAGACACAGAGAGAGGAAGAGAGAGACAGAGAGAGACAGAGACAAAGAGAGATACAGAGAGAGACAGAGAGAGTCAGAGAAAGAGACAGAGAGAGATATAGAGAGACAGAGAGAGACAGAGAGTAGTGAGAGAGACAGAAAGAGAGACAGAGAGAGACAGAGATAGGGATAGAGAGAGACATAGATAGAGACAGAGAGAGACAGAGTCAGAGTGAGATAGACTGAGTGAGACACAGAGAGACACTGAAAGAGACAAAGATAGAGACAGAGAGACAGAGAGAGACAGAGAGAGACAGAAAGAGACAGAGAGAGACAGAGAGAGACACAGAGAGACACAGAGAGAGGAAGAGAGAGACAGAGAGAGAGACAGAGACAAAGAGAGAGACAGAGAGAGACAGAGAGTAGTGAGAGAGACAGAAAGAGAGACAGATAGAGACAGAGATAGGGATAGAGAGAGACATAGAGAGAGACAGAGAGATACAGAGACAGAGTGAGATAGACTGAGTGAGACAGAGAGAAAGACAGAAAGAGACAGAGATAGAGACAGAGAGACAGAGAGAGACACAGAGAGATACATAGAGAGAGTGAGAGAGATAGAAAGTGAGAGAGTGAGACAGAGAGAGGCAGTGATGGAGACAGAGGGAGACAGAGAGATACAGAGAGAGACATAGAGAGACAGAGAGAGAGACAGAGAGAGACAGAGACAAAGAAAGACACAGAGAGAGACAGAGAGAGACATAGAGAGAGTGAGAGAGACAGAAAGTGAGAGAGTGAGACAGAGAGAGACAGTGATGGAGAGAGAGACAGAGAGAGACATCGAGAGAGACAGAGAGAGACAGAGAGTGACAGAGAGATAGACAGAGAGAGACAGAGACAAAGAAAGACACAGAGAGAGACAGAGAGAGATAAAGAGATACAGAGAGAGAGACAGAAAGAGACAGAGAGAGACAGAGAGAGTGACAGAGAGAGACAGAGAGAGACAGAGAGAGACAGAGAGAGAGAGACAAAGAGAGACAGAGAGAGAGACAAAGTGAGACATTGAAATAAAGAGAGAGACAATGAAAGACAGAGAGAGGGACAGAGAGAGACAGAGAGAGAGACAGACAGAGACAGAAAAGAGACAAAGAGAGAGAGACACAGAGAGACACAGAGAGAGGAAGAGATAGACAGAGAGAGTCAGAGACAAAGAGAGAGACAGAGAGAGAGTCAGAGACAAAGAGAGAGACAGAGAGAGACAAAGAGAGAGACAGAGAGAGACAGAGAGAGAGACAGAGAGAGACACAGAGAGACACAGAGAGAGACAGAGAGAGACACAGAGAGAGACAGAGAGAGACAGAGAGAGACATAGAGAGAGTGAGAGAGACATAAAGAGAGACAGAGAGAGACACAGAGAGAGAAAGAGAGAGACAGAGAGAGAGACAGAGAGAGACAGAGAGACAGAGAGAGTGACAGAGAGAGACAGAGAAAGACAGAGATAGAGAGCGAGACAAAGGGAGACACACAGAGAGACAGAGCTAGACAGAGAGATACAGAGAGAGAGACAGAGAGAGACAGAGAGACAGAGAGAGTGACAGAGAGAGACAGAGAAAGACAGAGATAGAGAGCGAGACAAAGGGAGACACAGAGAGAGACAGAGCTAGACAGAGAGAGACAGAGAGAGAGACAGAGAGAGACACAGAGAGACACAGAGAGAGACAGAGAGAGACACAGAGAGAGACAGAGAGAGACAGAGAGAGACATAGAGAGAGTGAGAGAGACATAAAGAGTGACAGAGAGAGACACAGAGAGAGAAAGAGAGAGACAGAGAGAGAGACAGAGAGAGACAGAGAGAGTGACAGAGAGAGACAGAGAAAGACAGAGATAGAGAGCGAGACAAAGGGAGACACAGGGAGAGACAGAGCTAGACAGAGAGATACAGAGAGAGAGACAGAGAGAGACAGAGAGAGAGACAGAGAGAGAGAAAGAGAGAGACAGAGACACAGAGATTGACAGAGAGAGACACAGAGAGAGACAGAGAGAGAGAGACAGAGAGAGACACAGAGAGAGACAGAGAGAGACATAGAGAGACAGAGAAAGACAGAGATAGGGATAGAGAGAGACATAGCGAGAGACTGAGAGCGACGGAGAGAGACAGACAGAGAGAGACAGAGAGAGACACAGAGAGAGACAGAGAGAGACACAGAGAGAGACAGAGATAGGGATAGAGAGAGAGAGTGACAGAGAGAGACAGAGAGAGACAGAGATAGAGAGCGAGACAAAGGGAGACACAGAGAGAGACAGAGCTAGACAGAGAGAGACAGAGAGAGAGACAGAGAGAGACACAGAGAGACACAGAGAGAGACAGAGAGAGACACAGAGAGAGACAGAGAGAGACAGAGAGAGACATAGAGAGAGTGAGAGAGACATAAAGAGTGACAGAGAGAGACACAGAGAGAGAAAGAGAGAGACAGAGAGAGAGACAGAGAGAGACAGAGAGAGTGACAGAGAGAGACAGAGAAAGACAGAGATAGAGAGCGAGACAAAGGGAGACACAGGGAGAGACAGAGCTAGACAGAGAGATACAGAGAGAGAGACAGAGAGAGACAGAGAGAGAGACAGAGAGAGAGAAAGAGAGAGACAGAGACACAGAGATTGACAGAGAGAGACACAGAGAGAGACAGAGAGAGAGAGACAGAGAGAGACACAGAGAGAGACAGAGAGAGACATAGAGAGACAGAGAAAGACAGAGATAGGGATAGAGAGAGACATAGCGAGAGACTGAGAGCGACGGAGAGAGACAGACAGAGAGAGATAGAGAGAGACACAGAGAGAGACAGAGAGAGACACAGAGAGAGACAGAGATAGGGATAGAGAGAGACATAGAGAGAGACAGAGAGAGTCAGAGAGAGAGTGAGAGAGACATAAAGAGAGACAGAGAGAGACACAGAGAAAGAGAAAGACAGACAGAGAGAGAGACAGAGAGAGAGACAGAGAGAGAGAGTGACAGAGAGAGACAGAGAGAGACAGAGATAGAGAGCGAGACAAAGGGAGACACAGAGAGAGACAGAGCTACACAGAGAGATACAGAGAGAGAGACAGAGAGATACATAGAGAGACAGAGAGACAGAGAGACACACAGAGAGAGACAGAGAGAGACAGAGAGACCGAGAGAGACAGAGATAGGGATGGAGAGAGACATAGAGAGAGACAGAGAGTGACAGAGAGAGAGACAGAGAGAGACAGAGAGAGAGACATAGAAATACAGAGAGAAACAAAGAAAGACAGAGAGGGACAGAAGAGACAGAGAGAGAGACAGACAGAGACAGAAAAGAGACAAAGAGAGAGAGACAGATCGAGACATAGAAAGACAGAGAGCGACAGAGAGAGACAGAAAGAGACCTACAGAGAGAAACCAAGAGAGACAGAGAGATATAGTGAGAGACTAGAGAAACAGATTGAGACAAATAGAGAAACAGAGAGAGACAGAGATTGAGACAGAGAGAGACAGAAAGAGACAGAGAGACATAGAGAGACAAAGAGACAGAGAGAGACAGGGAGAGACAGAGAGAGACACAGAGAGAGACAGAGAGAGACAGAGAGAGACAGAGAGAGAGAGACAAAGAGAGACAGAGAGAGAGACATAGTGAGACATTGAAATAAAGAGAGAGACAATGAAAGACAGAGAGAGGGACAGAGAGAGACACAGAGAGAGACAGAGAGAGACAGAGAGAGACAGAGAGAGACATAGAGATAGTGAGAGAGACAGAGAGAGAGTGAGAGACAAAGAGAGAGACAGAGAGAGACAGAGAAAGAGACAGAGAGAGATATAGAGAGACAGAGAGTGACACAGAGAGAGACAGAGAGAGAGACAGAGACTAAGAGAGAGACAGAGAGAGACAGAGAGAGAGTGAGAGAGTCAGAAAGAGAGACAGAGAGAGACTGAGATAGGGATATAGAGAGACAGAGAGAGAGACAGAGAGAGAAATAGAGAGAGTGAGAGAAACAGAAAGTGAGAGAGTGAGACAGAGAGAGACAGTGATGGAGAGAGAGAGACAGAGAGAGACATCGAGAGAGACAGAGAGAGACAGAGAGTGACAGAGAGATAGACAGAGAGAGACAGAGACAAAGAAAGACACAGAGAGAGACAGAGAGAGATAAAGAGATACAGAGAGAGAGACAGAAAGAGACAGAGAGAGACAGAGAGAGTGACAGAGAGAGACAGAGAGAGACAGAGAGAGACAGAGAGAGAGACAAAGAGAGACAGAGAGAGAGACAAAGTGAGACATTGAAATAAAGAGAGAGACAATGAAAGACAGAGAGAGGGACAGAGAGAGACAGAGAGAGAGACAGACAGAGACAGAAAAGAGACAAAGAGAGAGAGACACAGAGAGACACAGAGAGAGGAAGAGATAGACAGAGAGAGTCAGAGACAAAGAGAGAGACAGAGAGAGAGTCAGAGACAAAGAGAGAGAAAGAGAGAGACAAAGAGAGAGACAGAGAGAGACAGAGAGAGAGACAGAGAGAGACACAGAGAGACACAGAGAGAGACAGAGAGAGACACAGAGAGAGACAGAGAGAGACAGAGAGAGACATAGAGAGAGTGAGAGAGACATAAAGAGAGACAGAGAGAGACACAGAGAGAGAAAGAGAGAGACAGAGAGAGAGACAGAGAGAGACAGAGAGAGACAGAGAGAGTGACAGAGAGAGACAGAGAAAGACAGAGATAGAGAGCGAGACAAAGGGAGACACAGAGAGAGACAGAGCTAGACAGAGAGATACAGAGAGAGAGAGACAGAGAGAGACAGAGAGAGACAGAGAGAGACAGAGAAAGACAGAGATAGAGAGCGAGACAAAGGGAGACACAGGGAGAGACAGAGCTAGACAGAGAGATACAGAGAGAGAGACAGAGAGAGACAGAGAGAGAGACAGAGAGAGAGAAAGAGAGAGACAGAGACACAGAGATTGACAGAGAGAGAGACACAGAGAGAGACAGAGAGAGAGAGACAAGGAGAGACACAGAGAGAGACAGAGAGAGACATAGAGAGACAGAGAAAGACAGAGATAGGGATAGAGAGAGACATAGCGAGAGACTGAGAGCGACGGAGAGAGACAGACAGAGAGAGACAGAGAGAGACACAGAGAGAGACAGAGAGAGACACAGAGAGAGACAGAGATAGGGATAGAGAGAGACATAGAGAGAGACAGAGAGAGTCAGAGAGAGAGTGAGAGAGACATAAAGAGAGACAGAGAGAGACACAGAGAAAGAGAAAGACAGAGAGACAGAGAGAGAGACAGAGAGAGACAGAGAGAGAGAGAGAGTGACAGAGAGAGACAGAGAGAGACAGAGATAGAGAGCGAGACAAAGGGAGACACAGAGAGAGACAGAGCTAGACAGAGAGATACAGAGAGAGAGACAGAGAGAGACATAGAGACTGAGAGACAAAATTATACAGGGAGAGACAGAGAGAGACAGAGAGAGACAGAGATAGAAACAGAGAGAGACAGAGAGAGACACAGAAAGAGACAGAGAGAGACAGAGAGAGAAATACAGAGAGAGATATAGAGAGACAGTGAGAGACACAGAGAGAGACAGAGAGAGACAGAGAGAGACAAAAATAGTAACAGAGAGAGACAGAGAGAGAGACAGAGAGAGACAGAGACAGAGGGAGAGAGAAAGAGACAGAGAGAGACAGAGAGAGACAGAGAGAGACACAGAGAGAGACAGAGAAAGAGACAGAGAGACATAGAGAGAGACAGAGAGAGAGACAGAGAGAGACAAAGAGAGACAGAGAGAGACATACAGAGAGAGGTATAGAGAGAAAGAGAGAGAGACAGAGAGAGACAGAAAGAGACAAAGAGAGAAACAGCGAGAGACAGAGAGAGACAGAAAGAGACAGAGAGAGACAGAAAGAGAAAGAGAGACATAGAGAGAGAGAGAGAGACACAGAGAGAGGAAGAGAGAGACAGAGATAGGGATAGAGAGAGACATAATGAGAGACAGAGAGAGACATAGAGAGAGTGAGAGTGACAGAAAGAGAGACAGAGAGACAGAGAGACACAGAGAGAGAGTGAAATAGACTGAGACAGAAATAGAGACAGAGATAGAGACAGAGTGAGACTGAGAGAGACACAGAGAGAGAAAGAGAGAGACAGAGAGAGACACAGAGAGAGAGAGTCAGAGAGAGACAGAGAGACAGACAGAGACAGACAGAGGGAGACAGAGATAAAGAGCGAGACACAGGGAGACACAGAGTGAGAAAGAGCTAGACAGAAAGATATATAGAGAGAGACAGAGAGAGACATAGAGAGAAAGAGAGACAGAGAGAGACAGGGAGAGACAGAGAGAGAGACAGAGAGAGACAGAGAGAGACAGAGTGAGAGAAAAAGAGAGAGACAGAGACAAAGAGAGAGACAGAGAGTGAGACACAAATAGAGACAGAGAGAGACATAGAGAGAGACATAGAGAGACAGAGAGAGACAAAGAGAGAGAAACAGATAGAGACAGAGAGAGAGACCGAGAAACAGAAAGA
>NW_028227276.1:2672163-2679663 GCF_978045245.1 Mus caroli
ACAGAAAGAGACAGAGAGAGACAGAGAGAGACAGAAAGAAAAAGAGACATAGAGAGAGACAGAGAGAGACACAGAGAGAGGAAGAGAGAGACAGAGATAGGGATAGAGAGAGACATAATGAGAGACAGAGAGAGACATAGAGAGAGTGAGAGAGACAGAAAGAGAGACAGAGAGACAGAGAGACACAGAGAGAGAGTGAAATAGACTGAGTGAGACAGAAATAGAGACAGAGATAGAGACAGAGTGAGACAGAGAGAGACACAGAGAGAGAAAGAGAGAGACAGAGAGAGAGACAGAGAGAGAGAGACAGAGAGAGACAGAGAGACAGACAGAGAGAGACAGAGGGAGACAGAGATAAAGAGCGAGACACAGGGAGACACAGAGTGAGAAAGAGCTAGACAGAAAGATACAGAGCGAGAGACAGAGAGAGAAATAGAGAGAAAGAGAGACAGAGAGAGACGGGGAGAGACAGAGAGAGAGACAGAGAGAGACAGAGAGAGAGACAGAGAGAGACAGAGAGAGACAGAGAGAGAGAAAGAGAGAGACAGAGACAAAGAGAGAGACAGAGAGTGAGACACAAATAGAGACAGAGAGAGACACAGAGAGAGACATAGAGAGACAGAGAGAGACAAAGAGAGAGAAACAGATAGAGACAGAGAGAGACAGAGAAACAGAAAGAGACAGAGAGAGATAGAGAGAGACAGAAAGAGACAGAGAGAGACAGAGAGAGACACAGAGAGACACAGAGAGAGGAAGAGAGAGACAGAGAGAGACAGAGACAAAGAGAGATACAGAGAGAGACAGAGAGAGTCAGAGAAAGAGACAGAGAGAGATATAGAGAGACAGAGAGAGACAGAGAGTAGTGAGAGAGACAGAAAGAGAGACAGAGAGAGACAGAGATAGGGATAGAGAGAGACATAGATAGAGACAGAGAGAGACAGAGTCAGAGTGAGATAGACTGAGTGAGACACAGAGAGACACTGAAAGAGACAAAGATAGAGACAGAGAGACAGAGAGAGACAGAGAGAGACAGAAAGAGACAGAGAGAGACAGAGAGAGACACAGAGAGACACAGAGAGAGGAAGAGAGAGACAGAGAGAGAGACAGAGACAAAGAGAGAGACAGAGAGAGACAGAGAGTAGTGAGAGAGACAGAAAGAGAGACAGATAGAGACAGAGATAGGGATAGAGAGAGACATAGAGAGAGACAGAGAGATACAGAGACAGAGTGAGATAGACTGAGTGAGACAGAGAGAAAGACAGAAAGAGACAGAGATAGAGACAGAGAGACAGAGAGAGACACAGAGAGATACATAGAGAGAGTGAGAGAGATAGAAAGTGAGAGAGTGAGACAGAGAGAGGCAGTGATGGAGACAGAGGGAGACAGAGAGATACAGAGAGAGACATAGAGAGACAGAGAGAGAGACAGAGAGAGACAGAGACAAAGAAAGACACAGAGAGAGACAGAGAGAGACAGAGAGACAGAGAGAGACAGGGAGAGACAAAGAGGGAGACAGAGAGAGACAGAGATAGAGACAGAGAGAGACAGAGACAGAGCGAGATAGACTGAGTGAGACAAAGAGAGAGACAGAGGGAGACAGAGATAGAGACAGAGAGAGACGCAGAGAGACACAGAGAGACAGAGATAGGGATAGAGAGAGACATAGAGAGAGACAGAGAGCGACTGAGAGAGAGACAGAGAGAGACAGAGAGAGAGACAGAGAGAGACAGAGAGAGACAGAGAGAGACAGAGAGATACAGAGAGAGAAACATAGAGAGACAAAGAAATACAGATAGAGATAAAGAAAGACCGAGAGCCAGAGAGAGACAGAGACAGAGACAGACAGAGACAGAAAAAAGACAAAGAGAGAGAGACAGAGAGAGACAGAGAAAGACAAAGAGCTACAGAGAGAGACATAAAGAGACATACAGAGAGAGACATAGAGAGACAGAGAGAGACATAATGAGACAGAGAGCCAGAGAGAGACAGGGAGAGACAGAGAGAGAGACAGAGAGAGGCAGAGAGAGACAAAGAGAGACAGAGAGAGAGAAAGAGAGAGACAGAGACCCAGAGAAAGACAGAGAGAGAGACAGAGAGAGAGACAGAGAGAGAGACAGAGAGAGACACAGAGAGATACAGAGAGAGACAGAGAGAGACAGAGAGAGAAACAGAGAGAGACAGAGAGAGACAGAGATAGAGAGGGAGACACAGGGAGAAACAGAGAGAGACAGAGCTAGACAGAGAGATACAGAGAGAGAGACAGAGAGAGACATAGAGAGACAGAGAGACACAGAGAGACACAGAGAGAGACAGAGAGAGACAGAGAGACCGAGAGAGACAGAGATAGGGATAGAGAGAGACATAGAGAGAGACAGAGAGCGACAGATAGAGAGACAGAGAGAGACAGAGAGAGACAGAGAGAGACAAAGAGAGACAAAGAGAGACTGAAAGATATATATAGAGAGAAATAGAAAGACATAGAAATACATAGAGAAACAGAGAAAGACAGAGAGATACAGTGAGAGACAGAGAAAGAGACAGAGAGAGACTAAGAGAGACACAGAGAGAGACAGAGAGAGATAGAGAGAAACAGAGAGAGACACAGAGAGAGACAGAGAGTAAGACAGAGAGAGAGTGACAGAGACAGAAAGAGAGACAGAGAGAGACAGAGATATGGATAGAGAGAGACAGAGAGACAGAGAGAGACATAGAGAGTGAGAGAGACAGAAAGAGAGAAAGAGAGAGACAGAGACAGAGAGAGATAGAGACAGAGTGAGATAGACAGAGTGAGACAGAAAGAGAGACAGAGATAAAGACAGAGAGAGACAGAGAGAAACAGAGAGAGAAACAGAGAGACAGAGAGAGAGAAAGAGAGACAGAGAGAGAGAGACAGAGAGAGACAGAGATAGAGAGGGAGACACAGGGAGACACAGAGAGAGACAGAGCTAGACATAGAGATACAGAGAGAGAGACAGAGAGAGACATTGAGAGACAGAGAGACAGAGAGAGACAGAGAGAGAGAGAGAATGAGAGACACATAAATAGAGACAGAGAGAGACAGAGAGAGAGAAAGAGAGAGACAGAGACACAGAGACAGACAGAGAGACAGAGAGAGAGAGACAGAGAGAGAAACAGAGAGAGAAAGAGAGAGAAACAGAGAGAGACCGAGAGAGACAGAGATAGGGATGGAGAGAGACATAGAGTGAGACAGAGAGCGACAGATAGAGAGACAGAGAGAGACAGAGAGAGAAACAGAGAGAGACCGAGAGAGACAGAGAGAGACAAAGAGAGACAAAGAGAGACAGAGAGAGACAGAGAGACAGAGAGAGACAGAGGGAGACAGAGAGAGACAGAGAGACCGAGAGAGACAGAGATAGGGATGGAGAGAGACATAGAGAGATACAGAGAGCGACAGATAGAGAGACAGAGAGAGAAAGAGAGAGACAAAAAGAGACAAAGAGAGACAGAAAGATAGAGAGAGAGAGAAATAGAGAGACATAGAAATACAGAGAGAAACAAAGAAAGACAGAGAGAGACAGAGAGAGAAACAGACAGAGACAGAAAAGAGACAAAGAGAGAGAGACAGAGAAAGACAGAGAGCGACAGAGAGAGACAGAAAGAGACCTACAGAGAGAGACAAAGAGAGACAGAGAGAGAGATAGAGAGAGACAGAGAGAGACAAATAGAGAAACAGAGAGAGACAGAGATTGAGACAGAGAGAGACAGAAAGAGACAGAGAGAGACATAGAGAGACAAAGAGACAGAGAGAGACAGGGAGAGACAGAGAGAGAGACAGAGAGAGACATAAATAGAGACAGAGAGAGACAGAGAGAGAGAAAGACAGAGACAGAGACACAGAGAGAGACAGAGAGAGAGCAGAGAGAGACACAGAGAGAGAAACAGAGAGACAGAGAGAGACAGAGAGAGACAGAGAGTGACAGAGATAGGGATAGAGAGGAGACATAGAGAGAGACAGAGAGCGACAGATAGAGAGACAGAGAGAGACAGAGAGAGAGACCGAGAGAGACAGAGAGAGACAAAGAGAGACAGAGAGATACAGAGAGAGAGACATAGAGAGACATAGAAATACAGAGAGAGACAAAGAAAGACAGAAGAAAGACAGAGAGAAACAGAGAGAGAGACAGACAGAGACAGAAAAGAGACAAAGAGAGAGAGAGAGAGAGACAGAGAAAGACAGAGAGCAACAGAGAGAGACCGAGAGAGACAGAGAGAGAGAGAGACAGAGAGAGACAGAGAGAGAAACAGAGAGAGACAGAGATAGAGAGGGAGACACAGGGAGACACAGAGAGAGACAGAGCTAGACAGAGAGATACAGAGAGAGAGACAGAGAGAGACATTGAGAGACAGAGAGACAGAGAGAGACATGGAGAGACAGAGAGAGAGACAGAGAGAGACATAGATAGAGACAGAGAGAGACAGAGAGAGAGAAAGAGAGAGACAGAGACACAGAGAGAGACAGAGAGAGACACAGAGAGAGACAGAGAGAGAAACAGAGAGAGACACAGAGAGATACAGAGAGAGACAGAGACAGAGAGAGACAGAGAGAGAAACAGAGAGAGACAGAGAGAGACAGAGATAGAGAGGGAGACACAGGGAGACACAGAGAGAGACAGAGCTAGACAGAGAGATACAGAGAGAGAGACAGAGAGAGACATAGAGAGACAGAGAGACAGAAAGAGACACAGAGAGAGACAGAGAGAGACAGAGAGACCGAGAGAGACAGAGATAGGGATAGAGAGAGACATAGAGAGAGAGAGAGAGAGCGACAGAGAGAGAGACAGAGAGAGACAGAGAGAGAGACAGAGAGAGATAGAGACAAAGAGAGACAAAGAGAGACAAAGAGAGACAGAAATATATAGAGAGAGAAATAGAGAGACATAGAAATACAGAGAGATACAAAGAAAGACAGAGAGAGACAGAGAGAGAAACAGACAGAGATAGAAAAGAGACAAAGAGAGAGAGACAGAGAAAGACAGAGAGCGACAGAGAGAGACAGAAAGAGACCTACAGAGAGAGACAAAGAGAGACAGAGAGAGATATAGAGAGAGACAGAGAGAGACAGAGAGAGACAAATAGAGAAACAGAGATAGACAGAGATTGAGACAGAGAGAGACAGAAAGAGACAGAGAGAGACATAGAGAGACAAAGAGACAGAGAGAGACAGGGAGAGACAGAGAGAGAAATAAATAGAGACAGAGAGAGACAGAGAGAGAGAAAGAGAGAGACAGAGACACAGAGAGAGACAGAGAGAGAGCAGAGAGAGACACAGAGAGAGACACAGAGAGAGAGAGAGACAGATATGACAGAGATAGGGATAGAGAGAGACATAGAGAGAGACAGAGAGCGACAGAGAGAGAGACACAGAGAGACAGAGAGAGAGACTGAGAGAGGCAGAGAGAGACAGAGAGAGACAAAGAGAGACAGAGAGATACAGAGAGAGAGACATAGAAATACAGAGAGAGACAAAGAAAGACAGAGAGAGAGACAGAGAGAGACAGAGAGAGAGACAGACAGAGACAGAAAAGAGACAAAGAGAGAGAGACAGAGAGAGACAGAGAAAGACAGAGAGCGACAGAGAGAGACAGAAAGAGACATACATAGAGAGACATAGAGAGACAGAGAGAGACATAGAGAGAGACAGACAGAGACAGAGGGAGACAAAGAGAGAAACAGAGAGAGACAGAAATTGAGACAGAGAGAGACAGAGAGAGAGAAAGAGAGAGACAGAGACACAGAGAGAGACAGAGAGAGAGCAGAGAGAGACACAGAGAGAGACACAGAGAGAGAGAGAGAGAGACAGATATGACAGAGATAGGGATAGAGAGAGACATAGAGAGAGACAGAGAGCGACAGAGAGAGAGACACAGAGAGACAGAGAGAGAGACTGAGAGAGGCAGAGAGAGACAGAGAGAGACAAAGAGAGACAGAGAGATACAGAGAGAGAGACATAGAAATACAGAGAGAGACAAAGAAAGACAGAGAGAGAGACAGAGAGAGACAGAGAGAGAGACAGACAGAGACAGAAAAGAGACAAAGAGAGAGAGACAGAGAGAGACAGAGAAAGACAGAGAGCGACAGAGAGAGACAGAAAGAGACATACATAGAGAGACATAGAGAGACAGAGAGAGACATAGAGAGAGACAGACAGAGACAGAGGGAGACAAAGAGAGAAACAGAGAGAGACAGAAATTGAGACAGAGAGAGACAGAAAGAGACAGAGAGAGACAGAAAGAGACAGAGAGAGACAGAAAGAGACACAGAGAGACAACGAGAGAGACAGAGAGAGAGAGAGAGAAACAGACAGAGAAAGATAGAGAGAGACAGAGAGAGACACAGAGAGAGACAGAGAGTAAGACAGAGAGAGAGTGAGAGAGACAGAAAAAGAGACAGAGAGAGACAGAGATAGGGATAGAGAGAGACAGAAAGAGAGACAGAGAGAGACATAGAGAGTGAGAGAGACAGAAAGAGAGAAAGAGAGAGACAGAGACAGAGAGAGATAGAGACAGAGTGAGATAGACTGAGTGAGACAGAAAGAGAGACAGAGAAAGAGACAGAGAGAGACAGAGATAGAGAGGGAGACACAGAGAGACACAGAGAGAGACAGAGCTAGACAGAGAGATACAGAGAGAGAGACAGAGAGAGACATTGAGAGACAGAGAGAGACAGGGAGAGACAGAGAGAGAGACAGAGAGAGTCATTGAGAGACAGAGAGACAGAGAGAGACAGGGAGAGACAGAGAGAGAGACACAGAGAGAGACATAGATAGAGACAGAGAGAGACAGAGAGAGAGAAAGAGAGAGACAGAGACACAGAGACAGACAGAGAGAAACAGAGAGAGACACAGAGAGAGAGACAGAGAGAGACAGAGTGAGACCGAGAGAGACAGAGATAGGGATAGAGAGACATAGAGAGAGACAGAGAGCGAAAGAGAGAGAGACAGAGAGAGACAGAGAGAGAAACCGAGAGAGACAGAGATAAATAGAAAGACACAGGGAGACACAGAGAGAGACAGAGCGAGACAGAGAGATACAGAGAGAGAGACAGAGAGAGTCATTGAGAGAGAGAGACAGAGAGAGACAGGGAGAGACAGAGAGAGAGAGACAGAGAGAGACATAGATAGAGACAGAGAGAGACAGAGAGAGAGAAAGAGAGAGACAGAGACACAGAGACAGACAGAGACAGAGACAGAGAGAGACACAGAGAGAGAGACAGAGAGAAAGACAGAGAGAGACACAGAGAGAGACAGAGAGAGACAGAGTGAAACCGAGAGAGACAGAGATAGGGATAGAGAGAGACATAGAGAGAGACAGAGAGCGACAGAAAGAGACACAGAGAGAGACAGAGAGAGAGACAGAGAGAGACAGAGAGAGACAAAGAGAGACAAAGAGAGACAGAAAGATAGAGAGAGAGAAATAGAGAGACATAGAAATACAGAGAGAAACAAAGAAAGACAGAGAGAGACAGAGAGAGACAGAGAGA
>NW_028227276.1:2687163-2724663 GCF_978045245.1 Mus caroli
GAGACATAGAAATACAGAGAGAAACAAAGAAAGACAGAGAGAGACAGAGAGAGACAGAGAGAGAAACAGACAGAGACAGAAAAGAGACAAAGAGAGAGAGACAGACAGAGACAGAGAAAGACAGAGAGCGACAGAGAGAGACAGAAAGAGACCTACAGAGAGAGACAGAGAGAGATATAGAGAGAGACAGAGAGAGACAGAGAGAGACAAATAGAGAAACAGAGAGAGACAGAGATTGAGACAGAGAGAGACAGAAAGAGACAGAGAGAGACATAGAGAGACAAAGAGTCAGAGAGAGACAGGGAGAGACAGAGAGAGAGACAGAGAGAGAAATAAATAGAGACAGAGAGAGACAGAGAGAGAGAAAGAGAAAGACAGAGACACAGAGAGAGACAGAGAGAGAGCAGAGAGAGACACAGAGAGAGAGAGACAGATAGAGACAGAGAGAGACAGAGATAGGGATAGAGAGAGACATAGAGAGAGACAGAGAGCGACAGAGAGAGAGACAGAGAGAGACAGAGAGAGAGATTGAGAGAGACAGAGAGAGACAGAGAGAGACAAAGAGAGACAGAGAGATACAGAGAGAGAGAGACGTAGAGAGACGTAGAAATGCAGAGAGAGACAAAGAAAGACAGAGAGAGAGACAGTGAGAGACAGAGAGAGAGACAGACAGAGACAGAAAAGAGACAAAGAGAGAGAGACAGAGCGAGACAGAGAAAGACAGAGAGCGACAGAGAGAGACAGAAAGAGACATACATAGGGAGACAGAGAGAGACATAGAGAGAGACAGACAGAGACAGAGGGAGACAAAGAGAGAAACAGAGAGAGACAGAAATTGAGACAGAGAGAGACAGAAAGAGACAGAGAGAGACAGAAAGAGACAGAGAGAGACAGAAAGAGACACAGAGAGACAAAGAGAGAGACAGAGAGACAGAGAGAGAGAGAGAGAGAAAGAGACAGAGAAAGATAGAGAGAGACAGAGAGAGACACAGAGAGAGACAGGGAGTAAGACAGAGAGAGAGTGAGAGAGACAGAAAAAGAGACAGAGAGAGACAGAGATAGGGATAGAGAGAGACAGAAAGAGAGACAGAGAGAGACATAGAGAGTGAGAGAGACAGAGAGAGAAAGAGAGAGACAGAGACAGAGAGAGATAGAGACAGAGTGAGATAGACTGAGTTAGACAGAAAGAGAGACAGAGAAAGAGACAGAGAGAGACAGAGAGAGAGACAGAGAGAGACAGAGAGAGACAGAGAGAGAAACAGAGAGACAGAGAGAGAGACAGAGAGAGACAGAGAGAGACAGAGAGAGAAACAGAGAGAAACAGAGATAGAGAGGGAGACACAGGGAGACACAGAGAGAGACAGAGCTAGACAGAGAGATACAGAGAGAGAGACAGAGAGAGACATTGAGAGACAGAGAGAGACAGGGAGAGACAGAGAGAGAGACAGAGAGAGACATAGATAGAGACAGAGAGAGACAGAGAGAGAGAAAGAGAGAGACAGAGACACAGAGACAGACAGAGAGAAACAGAGAGAGACACAGAGAGTGAGACAGAGAGAGAGAGAGACAGAGAGAGACGGAGTGAGAGACAGAGAGAGACGGAGTGAGACCGAGAGAGACAGAGATAGGGATAGAGAGAGACATAGAGAGAGACAGAGAGCGAAAGAGAGAGAGACAGAGAGAGAAACCGAGAGAGACAGAGATAGATAGGGAGACACAGGGAGACACAGAGAGAGACAGAGCTAGACAGAGAGATACAGAGAGAGAGACAGAGAGAGTCATTGAGAGACAGAGAGACAGAGAGAGACAGGGAGAGACAGAGAGAGAGACAGAGAGAGACATTGAGACAGAGAGAGACAGAGAGAGACATAGATAGAGACAGAGAGAGACAGAGAGAGAGAAAGAGAGAGACAGAGACACAGAGAGAGACAGAGAGAGAAACACAGAGAGAGACAGAGAGAGAGACAGAGAGAGACACAGAGAGATACAGAGAGAGACAGAGAGAGACAGAGAGAGACAGAGAGAGAAACAGAGAGACACAGAGAGAGATAGAGATATAGAGGGAGACACAGGGAGACACAGAGAGAGACAGAGCTAGACAGTGAGATACAGAGAGAGAGACAGAGAGAGACACAGAGAGAGACAGAGAGAGACAGAGAGACCGAGAGAGACAGAGATAGGGATAGAGAGAGACATAGAGAGAGACAGAGAGCGAGAGAGAGAGACAGAGAGAGACAGAGAGAGAGACAGAGAGAGACAGAGAGACAGAGAGAGACAAAGAGAGACAAAGAGAGACAGAAAGATATATAGAGAGAGCAATAGAGAGACATAGAAATACAGAGAGAAACAAAGAAAGACAGAGAGAGACAGAGAGAGACAGAGAGAGAAACAGACAGAGACAGAAAAGAGACAAAGAGAGAGAGACAGAGAAAGACAGAGAGCGACAGAGAGAGACAGAAAGAGACCTACAGAGAGAGACAAAGAGAGACAGAGAGAGATATAGAGAGAGACAGAGAGAGACAGAGAGAGACAAATAGAGAAACAGAGAGAGACAGAGATTGAGACAGAGAGTGACAGAAAGAGACAGAGAGAGACATAGAGAGACAAAGAGTCAGAGAGAGACAGGGAGAGACAGAGAGAGACAGAGAGAGAAATAAATAGAGACAGAGAGAGACAGAGAGAGAGAAAGAGAGAGACAGAGACACAGAGAGAGACAGAGAGAGAGCAGAGAGAGACACAGAGAGAGACACAGAGAGAGAGAGACAGATAGAGACAGAGAGAGACAGAGATAGGGATAGAGAGAGACATAGAGAGAGACAGAGAGCGACAGAGAGAGAGACAGAGAGAGACAGAGAGAGAGACTGAGAGAGACAGAGAGAGACAGAGAGAGACAAAGAGAGACAGAGAGATACAGAGAGAGAGAGAGAGAGACAAAGAGAGACAGAGAGATACAGAGAGAGAGAGACATAGAGAGACATAGAAATACAGAGAGAGACAAAGAAAGACAGAGAGAGAGACAGTGAGAGACAGAGAGAGAGACAGACAGAGACAGAAAAGAGACAAAGAGAGAGAGACAGAGAGAGACAGAGATAACAGAGAGCGACAGAGAGAGACAGAGAGAGACATAGAGAGAGACAGACAGAGACAGAGGGAGACAAAGAGAGAAACAGAGAGAGACAGAAATTGAGACAGAGAGAGACAGAAAGAGACAGAGGGAGACAGAAAGAGACAGAGAGAGACAGAAAGAGACACAGAGAGACAAAGAGAGAGACAGAGAGATAGAGAGAGAGAGAGAAAGAGACAGAGAAAGATAGAGAGAGACAGAGAGAGACACAGAGAGAGACAGAGAGTAAGACAGAGAGAGAGTGAGAGAGACAGAAAAAGAGACAGAGAGAGACAGAGATAGGGATAGAGAGAGACAGAAAGAGAGACAGAGAGAGACATAGAGAGTGAGAGAGACAGAAAGAGAGAAAGAGAGAGACAGAGACAGAGAGAGATAGAGACAGAGTGAGATAGACTGAGTGAGACAGAAAGAGAGACAGAGATAGAGACAGAGAGAGACAGAGAGAGAAACAGAGAGACAAAGAGAGAGACAGAGAGAGACATAGAGAGTGAGAGAGACAGAAAGAGAGAAAGAGAGAGACAGAGACAGAGTGAGATAGACTGAGTGAGACAGAAAGAGAGACAGAGAAAGAGACAGAGAGAGACAGAGAGAGAGACAGAGAGAGACAGAGAGAGACAGAGAGAGAAACAGAGAGACAGAGAGAGAGACAGAGAGAGACAGAGAGAGACAGAGAGAGACAGAGAGAGACAGAGAGTGAAACAGAGAGAGACAGAGATAGAGAGGGAGACACAGGGAGACACAGAGAGAGACAGAGCTAGACAGAGAGCTACAGAGAGAGAGACAGAGAGAGACATTGAGAGACAGAGAGAGACAGGGAGAGACAGAGAGAGAGACAGAGAGAGACAGAGATAGAGACAGAGAGAGACAGAGAGAGAGAAAGAGAGAGACAGAGACACAGAGACAGACAGAGAGAAACAGAGAGAGACACAGAGAGTGAGACAGAGAGAGAGAGAGACAGAGAGAGACACAGAGAGAGACAGAGAGAGACGGAGTGAGACCGAGAGAGACAGAGATAGGGATAGAGAGAGACATAGAGGGAGACAGAGAGCGAAAGAGAGAGAGACAGAGAGAGACAGAGAGAGAAACCGAGAGAGACAGAGATAGATAGGGAGACACAGGGAGACACAGAGAGAGACAGAGCTAGACAGAGAGATACAGAGAGAGAGACAGAGAGAGTCATTGAGAGACAGAGAGACAGAGAGAGACAGGGAGAGACATAGAGAGAGACAGAGAGAGACATAGAGACAGAGAGAGACAGAGAGAGAGAAAGAGAGAGACAGAGACACAGAGACAGACAGAGACAGAGACAGAGAGAGACACACAGAGAGAGACAGAGAGAAAGACAGAGAGAGACACAGAGAGAGACAGAGAGAGACAGAGAGAGAAATAGAGAGACAGAGACACAGAGACAGACAGAGACAGAGACAGAGAGAGACACAGAGAGGGAGACAGAGAGAAAGACAGAGAGAGACACAGAGAGAGACAGAGAGAGACAGAGTGAAACCGAGAGAGACAGAGATAGGGATAGAGAGAGACATAGAGAGAGACAGAGAGCGACAGAGAGAGAGACAGAGAGAGACACAGAGAGAGACAGAGAGAGACAGAGAGAGACAAAGAGAGACAAAGAGAGACAGAAAGATAGAGAGAGATAGAAATAGAGAGACATGGAAATACAGAGAGAAACAAAGAAAGACAGAGAGAGACAGAGAGAGACAGAGAGAGACATAGAGAGACAAAGAGACAGAGAGAGACTGGGAGAGACAGAGAGAGAGACAGAGAGAGACATAAATAGAGACAGAGAGAGACAGAGAGAGAGAAAGAGAGAGTCAGAGACACAGAGAGAGACAGAGAGAGAGCAGAGAGAGACAGAGAGAGACACAGAGAGACAGAGAGAGACATAGAGAGACAGAGATAGAAATAGAGAGAGACATAGAGAGAGACAGAGAGCGACAGAGAGGGAGACAGAGAGAGACAGATAGAGAGACCGAGAGAGACAGAGAGAGACAGAGAGAGACAAAGAGAGACAGAGATAGGGATAGAGAGAGACATAGAGAGAGACAGAGAGCGACAGAGAGGGAGACAGAGAGAGACAGATAGAGAGACCGAGAGAGACAGAGAGAGACAGAAAGAGACAGAGAGAGACATAGAGAGACAAAGAGACAGAGAGAGACAGGGAGAGACAGAGAGAGAGACAGAGAGAGACATAAATAGAGACAGAGAAAGACAGAGAGAGAGAAAGAGAGAGTCAGAGACACAGAGAGAGACAGAGAGACACAGAGAGAGACACAGAGAGAGAGAGAGAGAGACAGAGAGAGACAGAGATAGGGATAGAGAGAGAAATAGAGAGAGACAGAGAGCGACAGAGAGGGAGACAGAGAGAGACAGATAGAGAGACCGAGAGAGACAGAGAGAGACAGAGAGAGACAAAGAGAGACAGAGAGATACAGAGAGAGAGACATAGAGAGACATAGAAATAAGGAGAGAGAGACAAAGAAAGACAGAGAGAGAGACAGAGAGAGTACAGAGAGAGAGACATAAAGAGACAGAAAAGAGACAAAGAGAGAGAGACAGAGAAAGACAGAGAGCGACACAGAGAGACAGAAAGAGACATACGGAGAGAGACATAGAGCGACAGAGAGAGACATAGAGAGAGACAGAGAGAGACAAAGAGAGAAACAGAGAGAGACAAAAATTGAGACAGAGAGAGACAGAAAGAGACAGAGAGAGACAGAAAGAGACACAGAGAGACAAAGAGAGAGACAGAGAGAGACCAAGAGAGATAGAGAAAGAGACAGAGAGAGATAGAGAGAGACACAGAGAGACACAGAGAGAGACAGATAGTAAGACAGAGGGAGTGAGAGAGACAGAAAGAGAGACAGAGAGAGACAGAGATAGGGATAGAGAGAGACAGAGAGTGAGACAGAGAGAGACATAGAGAGTGAGAGAGACAGAAAGAGAGAAAGAGAGAGACAGAGACAGAGAGATAGAGACAGAGTGAGATAGACTGAGTGAGACAGAAAGAGAGACAGAGATAGAGACAGAGAGAGACAGAGAGAGAGACAGAGAGAGACAGAGAGAGACAGAGAGAGAAACAGAGAGACAGAGAGAGAGACAGAGAGAGAGAGACAGAGAGAGAGAGAGAGAGACAGAGAGAGACAGAAAGAGACAGAGAGAGAAACAGAGAGAGACAGAGATAGAGAGGGAGACACAGGGATACACAGAGAGAGACAGAGCTAGACAGAGAGATACAGAGAGAGACAGAGAGAGACATTGAGAGACAGAGAAACAGAGAGAGACAGGGAGAGACAGAGATAGAGACAGAGAGAGACAAAGATAGAGACAGAGAGAGACAGAGAGAGAGAAAGAGAGAGACAGAGTCACAGAGACAGACAGAGAGAGAGACAGAGAGAGACACAGAGAGAGAAACAGAGAGAGAGAGAGACAGAGAGAGACAGAGTGAGACCGAGAGAGACAGAGATAGGGATAGAGAGAGACATAGAGAGAGACAGAGTGCGATAGAGAGAGAGACAGAGAGAGACAGAGAGAGACAGAGAAAGACAAAGAGAAACAAAGCGAGACAGAGAGATACAGAGAGAGAGACATAGAGAGACATAGAAATACAGAGAGAGACAAAGAAAGACAGAGACAGACAGAGAGAAACAGAGAGAGAGACAGACAGAGACAGAAAAGAGACAAAGAGAGAGAGACAGAGAGAGACAGAGAAAGACAGAGAGCAAGAGAGAGAGACAGAAAGAGACCTACAGAGAGAGACATAGAGAGATAGAGAGAGACATAGAGAGAGACTGAGAGAGACAGAGAGAGACAAAGAGAGAAACAGAGAGAGACAGAGATTGAGACAGAGAGACAGAAAGAGACAGAGAGAGACATAGAGAGACAGAGAGACAGAGAGAGACAGGGACAGACAGAGAGAGAGACAGACAGAGAGAAAGAGAGAGACATAGATAGAGACAGAGAGAGACAGAGAGAGAGAAAGAGTTAGACAGAGACACAGAGAGAGACAGAGAGAGACAGAGAGAGACATAGAGGGAGACAGAGAGAGACAGAGAGAGACACAGAGAGAGAGAGACACAGAGAGACAGAGATAGAGATAGAGAGAGACATAGAGAGAGACAGAGAGCGACTGAGAGAGAGACAGAGAGAGAGACAGAGAGAGACAGAGAGAGACAGTGAGAGACAGAGAGAGTCATAGAGAGACAGAGAGATACAGAGAGAGAGACATAGAGAGACATAGAAATACAGATAGAGACAAAGAAAGACAGAGAGAGAGCCAGAGAGAGACAGAGACAGAAAAGAGACAAAGAGAGAAAGACAGGGAGAGACAGAGAAAGACAGAGACAGAGAAAGAGAGAGACAGAGACACAGAGAGAGACAGAGCGAGAGACACAGAGAGAGACAGAGAGAGAGACAGAGAGAGACACAGAGAGATACAGAGAGAGACAGAGAGAGAAACAGAGAGAGACAGAGAGAGAAAGAGATAGAGAGGGAGACACAGGGAGACACAGAGAGAGATAGAGCTAGACAGAGAGATACAGAGAGAGAGACAGAGAGAGACATAGAGAGACAGAGAGACAGAGAGAGACACAGAGAGAGACAGAGAGAGAAAGAGAGACCGAGAGAGACAGAGATAGGGATAGAGAGAGACATAGAGAGAGACAGAGAGCGACAGAGAGAGAGACAGAAAGAGACAGAGAGAGAGACAGAGAGAGAAAGAGAGAGACAAAGAGAGACAAAGAGAGACAGAAAGATAGAGAGAGAGAGAAATAGAGAGACATAGAAATAAAGAGAGAAACAAAGAAAGACAGAGAGAGACAGAGAGAGAAACAGACAGAGACAGAAAAGAGACAAAGAGAGAGAGACTGAGAGAGACAGAGAAAGACAGAGAGCGACAGAGAGAGATGGAATAAGACCTAAAGAGAGAGACAAAGAGAGACAGAGAGAGATATAGAGAGAGACAGAGAGAGACAAATAGAGAAACAGAGAGAGACAGAGATTGAGACAGAGAGAGAGACAGAAAGAGACAGAGAGAGACATAGAGATACAAAGAGACAGAGAGAGACAGGGAGAGACAGAGAGAGAGACAGAGAGAGACATAAATAGAGACAGAGAGAGATAGAGAGAGAGAAAGAGGAAGACAGAGACACAGAGAGAGACAGAGAGAGCAAAGAGAGACACAGAGAGAGACACAGAGAGACAGAGAGAGACAGAGAGAGACAGAGAGACAGAGATAGGAATAGAGAGAGACATAGAGAGAGACAGAAAGCAACAGAGAGACAGACAAAGCGAGATAGAGAGAGAGACAGAGAGACAAAGAGAGACAGAGAGATACAGAGAGAGAGACATAGAGAGACCTAGAAATACAGAGCGAGACAAAGAAAGACAGAGAGAGAGACAGAGAGAGACAGAGAGAGAGACAGACAGAGACAGAAAAGAGACAAAGAGAGAGAGAGACAGAGAGAGACAGAGAAAGACAGAGAGCGACAGAGAGAGACAGAAAGAGACATACAGAGAGAGACATAGAGAGACAGAGAGAGACATAGAGAGAGACAGAGAGAGACAGAGAGAGACAAAGAGAGAAACAGAGAGAGACAGAAATTGAGACAGAGGGAGACAGAAAGAGACAGAGAGAGACAGAAAGAGACAGAGAGAGACAGAGAGAGACAGAAAGAGACGCAGAGAGACAAAGAGAGAAATAGAGAGAGACAGAGAGAGAGACAGAGAGACAGAGAGAGAGACAGAGACAGAGACAGAGAGAGACAGAGAGAGAAACAGAGAGAGACAGTGATAGAGAGGAAGACACAGGGAGACACATGAGAGACAGAGCTAGACAGAGAGATACAGAGAGAGAGACAGAGAGAGACATTGAGAGACAGAGAGACAGAAAGAGACAGAGAGAGAGAAGGAGAGAGACATAGATAGAGACAGAGAGAGACAGAGAGAGAAAAAGAGAGAGACAGAGACACATAGACAGACAGAGAGAGAGACAGAGAGAGACAGAGAGAGAGAGACAGAGAGAGACACAGAGAGAGACAGAGAGAGACAGAGTGAGACCGAGAGAGACAGAGATAGGGATAGAGAGACATAGAGAGAGACAGAGAGCGACAGAGAGAGAGACAGCGAGAGACAGAGAGAGAGACAGAGAGAGACAGAGAGATACAAAGAGAGACAAAGAGAGACAGAAAGATAGAGAGAGAGAAATAGAGAGACATAGAAATACAGAGAGAAACAAAGAAAGAGAGAGAGAGACAGAGAGAGACAGAGAGAAACAGACAGAGACAGATAGAGACAGAAAGAGACACAGAGAGACAAAGAGAGAGACAGATAGAGAGAGAGAAAGAGACAGAGAAAGATAGAGAGAGACAGAGAGAGACACAGAGAGAGACAGAGAGTAAGACAGAGAGAGAGTGAGAGAGACAGAAAAAGAGGCAGAGAGATACAGAGATAGGGATAGAGAGAGACAGAAAGAGAGACAGAGAGAGACATAGAGAGTGAGAGAGACAGAAAGAGAGAAAGAGAGAGACAGAGACAGAGAGAGATAGAGACAGAGAGAGATAGACTGAGTGAGACAGAAAGAGAGACAGAGAAAGAGACAGAGAGAGACAGAGAGAGAGACAAAGAGAGAAAGAGAGAGACAGAGAGAAACAGAGAGACAGAGAGAGAGACAGAGAGAGACAGAGAGAGAAACAGAGAGAGACAGAGATAGAGAGGGATGCACAGGGAGACACAGAGAGAGAAAGAGCTAGACAGAGAGATACAGAGAGAGAGACAGAGAGAGACATTGAGAGACAGAGAGAGAAAGGGAGAGACAGAGAGAGAGACAGAGAGAGACAGAGATAGAGACAGAGAGAGACAGAGAGAGAGAAAGAGAGAGACAGAGACACAGAGACAGACAGAGAGAAACAGAGAGAGACACAGAGAGTGAGACAGAGAGAGAGAGAGACAGAGAGAGACACAGAGAGAGACAGAGAGAGACGGAGTGAGACCGAGAGAGACAGAGATAGGGATAGAGAGAGACATAGAGAGAGACAGAGAGCGAAAGAGAGAGAGACAGAGAGAGACAGAGAGAGAAACCGAGAGAGACAGAGATAGATAGGGAGACACAGGGAGACACAGAGAGAGACAGAGCTAGACAGAGAGATACAGAGAGAGAGACAGAGAGAGTCATTGAGAGACAGAGAGACAGAGAGAGACAGGGAGAGACAGAGAGAGAGACAGAGAGAGACATAGAGACAGAGAGAGACAGAGAGAGAGAAAGAGAGAGACAGAGACACAGAGACAGACAGAGACAGAGAGAGAGAGAGACACAGAGAGAGAGACAGAGAGAAAGACAGAGAGAGACACAGAGAGAGACAGAGAGAGACAGAGAGAGAGAAAGAGAGAGACAGAGACACAGAGACAGACAGAGACAGAGACAGAGAGAGACACAGAGAGAGAGACAGAGAGAAAGACAGAGAGAGACACAGAGAGAGACAGAGAGAGACAGAGTGAAACCGAGAGAGACAGAGATAGGGATAGAGAGAGACATAGAGAGAGACAGAGAGCAACAGAGAGAGAGACAGAGAGAGACAGAGAGAGAGACAGAGAGAGACAGAGAGAGACATAGAGAGACAAAGAGAGACAGAAAGATAGAGAGAGATAGAAATAGAGAGACATAGAAATACAGAGAGAAACAAAGAAAGACAGAGAGAGACAGAGAGAGACAGAGAGAGAAACAGACAGAGACAGAAAAGAGACAAAGAGACAGAGACAGAGAGAGACAGAGAAAGACAGAGAGCGACAGATAGAAACAGAAAGAGACCTAAAGAGAGAGACAAAGAGAGACAGAGAGAGATAGAGAGAGAGACAGAGAGAGACAAATAGAAAAACAGAGAGACAGTGATTGAGACAGAGAGAGACAGGGAGAGACAGAGACAGAGACAGAGAGAGACATAAATAGAGACAGAGAGAGACAGAGAGAGAGAAAGAGAGAGTCAGAGACACAGAGAGAGACAGAGAGAGAGCAGAGAGAGACAGAGAGAGACACAGAGAGACAGAGAGAGACATAGAGAGACAGATATAGGGATAGAGAGAGACATAGAGAGAGACAGAGAGCGACAGAGAGGGAGACAGAGAGAGACAGATAGAGAGACCGAGAGAGACAGAGAGAGACAGAGAGAGACAAAGAGAGACAGAGAGATACAGAGAGAGAGACATAGAGAGACATAGAAATAAGGAGAGAGAGACAAAGAAAGACAGAGAGAGAGACAGAGAGAGACAGAGTGAGAGACATAAAGAGACAGAAAAGAGACAGAGAGAGACAGAGAAAGACAGAGAGCGACACAGAGAGACAGAAAGAGACATACGGAGAGAGACATAGAGAGACAGAGAGAGACATAGAGAGAGACAGAGAGAGACAGAGAGAGACAAAGAGAGAAACAGAGAGAGACAGAAATTGAGACAGAGAGAGACAGAAAGAGTCAGAGAGAGACAGAAAGAGACAGAGAGAGACAGAGAAAGACAGAAAGAGACACAGAGAGACAAAGAGAGAGACAGAGAGAGACAAAGAGAGATAGAGAAAGACACAGAGAGAGATAGAGAGAGACAGAGAGAGACACAGAGAGAGACAGATAGTAAGACAGAGAGAGTGAGAGAGACAGAAAGAGAGACAGAGAGAGACAGAGATAGGGATAGAGAGAGACCGAGAGTGAGACAGAGAGAGACATAGAGAGTGAGAGAGACAGAAAGAGAGAAAGAGAGAGACAGAGACAGAGAGAGATAGAGACAGAGTGAGATAGACTGAGTGAGACAGAAAGAGAGACAGAGATAGAGACAGAGAGAGACAGAGAGAGAGACAGAGAGAGACAGAGAGAGACAGAGAGAGAAACAGAGAGAGTTACAGAGAGAGATACAGAGATACAGAGAGAGACAGAGAGAGACATTGAGAGACAGAGAGACAGAGACAGACAGGGAGAGACAGAGATAGAGACAGAGAGAGACAAAGATAGAGACAGAGAGAGAGAAAGAGAGAGACAGAGTCACAGAGACAGACAGAGAGAGAGACAGAGAGAGACACAGAGAGAGAAACAGAGAGAGAGAGACAGAGAGAGACACAGAGAGAGACAGAGAGAGACAGAGTGAGACCGAGAGAGACAGAGATAGGGATAGAGAGAGACAGAGAGTGATAGAGAGAGAGACAGAGAGAGACAGAGAGAGAGACAGAGAGAGACAGAGAAAGACAAAGAGAAACAAAGCGAGACAGAGAGATACAGAGAGAGAGACATAGAGAGACATAGAAATACAGAAAGGAGACAAAGAAAGACAGAGACAGACAGAGAGAAACAGAGAGAGAGACAGACAGAGACAGAAAAGAGACAAAGAGAGAGAGACAGAGAGAGATAGAGAAAGACAGAGAGCGAGAGAGAGACAGAAAGAGACCTACAGAGAGAGACATAGAGAGATAGAGAGAGACATAGAGAGAGACTGAGAGAGACAGAGAGAGACAAAGAGAGAAACAGAGAGAGACAGAGATTGAGACAGAGGACAGAAAGAGACAGAGAGAGACATAGAGAGACAGAGAGACAGAGAGAGACAGGGACAGACAGAGACAGAGACAGAGACAGAGAGAGAGAAGGAGAGAGACATAGATAGAGACAGAGAGAGACAGAGAGAGAGAAAGAGATAGACAGAGACACAGAGAGAGACAGAGAGAGAGACAGAGAGAGACATAGAGAGAGACAGAGAGAGACAGAGAGAGACACAGAGAGAGAGACACAGAGAGACAGAGATAGAGATAGAGAGAGACATAGAGAGAGACAGAGAGCGACTAGAGAGAGACAGAGAGAGAGACAGAGAGAGACAGAGAGAGACAGAGAGAGACATAGAGAGACAGAGAGATACAGAGAGAGAGACATAGAAAGACATAGAAATACAGATAGAGACAAAGAGAGACAGAGAGAGAGCCAGAGAGAGACAGAGACAGACAGAGACAGAAAAGAGACAATAAGAGAGAGACAGAGAGAGACAGAGAAAGACAGAGAGCGACAGAGAGAGACAGAAAGAGACCTACAGAGAGAGAGAAAGAGAGGCAGAGAGAGATATAGAGAGAGACAGAGAGAGACAGAGAGAGACAAATAGAGAAACAGAGAGAGACAGAGATTGAGACAGAGAGAGACAGAAAGAGACAGAGAGAGACATAGAGAGACAAAGAGTCAGAGAGAGACAGGGAGAGACAGAGAGAGAGACAGAGAGAGAAATAAATAGAGACAGAGAGAGACAGAGAGAGAGAAAGAGAGAGACAGAGACACAGAGAGAGACAGAGAGAGAGCAGAGAGAGACACAGAGAGAGACACAGAGAGAGGGACAGATAGAGACAGAGAGAGACAGAGATAGGGATAGAGAGAGACATAGAGAGAGACAGAGAGCGACAGAGAGAGAGACAGAGAGCGACAGAGAGAGAGACTGAGAGAGACAGAGAGAGTCAGAGAGAGACAAAGAGAGACAGAGAGATACAGAGAGAGAGAGACATAGAGAGACATAGAAATACAGAGAGAGACAAAGAAAGACAGAGAGAGAGACAGAGAGAGACAGAGAGAGAGACAGAAAAGAGACAAAGAGAGAGAGAGACAGAGAGAGACAGAGAAAGACAGAGAGCGACAGAGAGAGACAGAAAGAGACATACATAGAGAGACATAGAGAGACAGAGAGAGACATAGAGAGAGACAGACAGAGACAGAGGGAGACAAAGAGAAACAGAGAGAGACAGAAATTGAGACAGAGAGAGACTAAAAAAGACAGAGAGAGACAGAAAGAGACAGAGAGAGACAGAAAGAGACACAGAGAGACAAAGAGAGAGACAGAGAGACAGAGAGAGAGAGATAAAGAGACAGAGAAAGATAGAGAGATACAGAGAGAGACACAGAGAGAGACAGAGAGTAAGACAGAGAGAGAGTGAGAGAGACAGAAAAAGAGACAGAGAGAGACAGAGCTAGGGATAGAGAGAGACAGAAAGAGAGACAGAGAGAGACATAGAGAGTGAGAGAGACAGAAAGACAGAAAGAGAGAGACAGAGACAGAGAGAGATAGAGACAGAGTGAGATAGACTGAGTGAGACAGAAAGAGAGACAGAGAAAGAGACAGAGAGAGACAGAGAGAGAGACAGAGAGAGACAGAGAGAGACAGAGAGAGAAACAGAGAGACAGAGAGAGAGACAGAGAGAGACAGAGAGAGACAGAGAGAGACAGAGAGAGACAGAGATAGAAACAGAGAGAGACTGAGATAGAGAGGGAGACACAGGGAGACACAGAGAGAGACAGAGCTAGACAGAGAGATACAGAGAGAGAGACAGAGAGAGACATTGAGATACAGAAACAGGGAGAGACAGAGAGAGAGACAGAGAGAGACATAGATAGAGACAGAGAGAGACAGAGAGAGAGAAAGAGAGAGACAGAGACACAGAGACAGACAGAGAGAAACAGAGAGAGACACAGAGAGTGAGACAGAGAGAGAGAGACAGAGAGAGACACAGAGAGAGACGGAGTGAGACCGAGAGAGACAGAGATAGGGATAGAGAGAGACATAGAGAGAGACAGAGAGCGAAAGAGAGAGAGACAGAGAGAGACAGAGAGAGAGACAGACAGAGACAGAAAAGAGACAAAGAGAGAGAGACAGAGAGAGACAGAGAAAGACAGAGAGCGAGAGAGAGACAGAAAGAGACCTACAGAGAGAGACATAGAGAGATAGAGAGAGACATAGAGAGAGACTGAGAGAGACAGAGAGAGACAAAGAGAGAAACAGAGAGAGACAGAGATTGAGACAGAGAGACAGAAAGAGACAGAGAGAGACATAGAGAGACAGAGAGACAGAGAGAGACAGGGACAGACAGAGAGAGAGACAGAGAGAGAGAAAGAGAGAGACATAGATAGAGACAGAGAGAGACAGAGAGAGAGAAAGAGATAGACAGAGACACAGAGAGAGACAGAGAGAGAGACAGAGAGAGACATAGAGAGAGACAGAGAGAAACAGAGAGAGACACAGAGAGAGAGAGACACAGAGAAACAGAGATAGTGATAGAGAGAGACATAGAGAGACAGAGAGATACAGAGAGAGAGACATAGAGAGACATAGAAATACAGATAGAGACAAAGAGAGACAGAGAGAGAGCCAGAGAGAGACAGAGACAGACAGAGACAGAAAAGAGACAAAGAGAGAGAGACAGAGAGAGACAGAGAAAGACAGAGAGCGACAGAGAGAGACAGAAAGAGACCTACAGAGAGAGAGAAAGAGAGACAGAGAGAGATATAGAGAGAGACAGAGAGAGACAGAGAGAGTCAAATAGAGAAACAGAGATAGACAGAGATTGAGACAGAGAGAGACATAAAGAGACAGAGAGAGACATAGAGAGACAAAGAGACAGAGAGAGACAGGGAGAGACAGAGAGAGAGACAGATAGAGAAATAAATAGAGACAGAGAGAGACAGAGAGAGAGAAAGAGAGAGACAGAGACACAGAGAGAGACAGAGAGAGAGCAGAGAGAGACACAGAGAGAGACACAGAGAGAGAGAGAGACAGAGAGAGACAGAGAGAGACAGAGAGAGACAGAGATAGGGATAGAGAGAGACATAGAGAGAGACAGAGAGCGACAGAGAGAGAGACAGAGAGAGACAGAGAGAGAGACTGAGAGAGACAGAGAGAGACAGAGAGAGACAAAGAGAGACAGAGAGATACAGAGAGAGAGACATAGAGAGACATAGATATACAGAGAGAGACAAAGAAAGACAGAGAGAGAGACAGAGAGAGACAGAGAGAGAGACAGACAGAGACAGAAAATAGACAAAGAGAGAGAGACAGAGAGAGACAGAGAAAGACAGAGAGCGACAGAGAGAGACAGAAAGAGACATACATAGAGAGACATAGAGAGACAGAGAGAGACATAGAGAGAGACAGACACAGAGGGAGACAAAGAGAGAAACAGAGAGAGACAGAAATTGAGACAGAGAGAGACAGAAAGAGACAGAGAGAGAAAGAAAGAGACAGAGAGAGACAGAAAGAGACACAGAGAGACAAACAGAGAGACAGAGAGACAGAGAGAGAGAGAGAGAAAGAGACAGAGAAAGATAGAGAGAGACAGAGAGAGACACAGAGAGAGACAGAGAGTAAGACAGAGAGAGAGTGAGAGAGACAGAAAAAGAGACAGAGAGAGACAGAGATAGGGCTAGAGAGAGACAGAGAGACAGAGAGAGACATAGAGAGTGAGAGAGACAGAAAGAGAGAAAGAGAGAGACAGAGACAGAGAGAGATAGAGACAGAGTGAGATAGACTGAGTGAGACAGAAAGAGAGACAGAGAAAGAGACAGAGAGAGACAGAGAGAGAGAGACAGAGAGACAGAGAGAGACAGAGAGAGAAACAGAGAGACAGAGAGAGACAGAGAGAGACAGAGAGAGACAGAGAGAGACAGAGAGAGACAGAGAGAGAAACAGAGAGAGACTGAGATAGAGAGGGAGACACAGGGAGACACAGAGAGAGACAGAGCTAGACAGAGAGATACAGAGAGAGAGACAGAGAGAGACATTGAGATACAGAGAGAGACAGGGAGAGACAGAGAGAGAGACAGAGAGAGACATAGATAGAGACAGAGAGAGACAGAGAGAGAGAAAGAGAGAGACAGAGACACAGAGACAGACAGAGAGAAACAGAGAGAGACACAGAGAGTGAGACAGAGAAAGAGAGACAGAGAGAGACACAGAGAGAGACAGAGAGAGACGGAGTGAGACCGAGAGAGACAGAGATAGGGATAGAGAGAGACATAGAGAGAGACAGAGAGCGAAAGAGAGAGAGACAGAGAGAGACAGAGAGAGAAACCGAGAGAGACAGAGATAGATAGGGAGACACAGGGAGACAGAGAGAGACAGAGCTAGACAGAGAGATACAGAGAGAGAGACAGAGAGAGTCATTGAGAGACAGAGAGACAGAGAGAGACAGGGAGAGACAGAGAGAGAGACAGGGAGAGACATAGAGACAGAGAGAGACAGAGAGAGAGAGAAAGAGAGAGACAGAGACACAGAGACAGACAGAGACAGAGACAGAGAGAGACACAGAGAGAGAGACAGAGAGAAAGACAGAGAGAGACACAGAGAGAGACAGAGAGAGACAGAGTGAAACCGAGAGAGACAGAGATAGGGATAGAGAGAGACATAGAGAGAGACAGAGAGCGACAGAGAGAGAGACAGAGAGAGACAGAGAGAGAGACAGAGAGAGACAGAGAGAGACAAAGAGAGACAAAGAGAGACAGAAAGATAGAGAGAGATAGAAATAGAGAGACATAGAAATACAGAGAGAAACAAAGAAAGACAGAGAGAGACAGAGAGAGACAGAGAGAGAAACAGACAGAGAAGGAAAGAGACAAAGAGAGAGAGACAGAGAGAGACAGAGAAAGACAGAGAGCGACACATAGAGACAGAAAGAGACCTAAAGAGAGAGACAAAGAGAGATAGAGAGAGATATAGAGAGGGACAGAGAGAGACAAATAGAAAAACAGAGAGACAGTGATTGAGACAGAGAGAGACAGAAAGAGACAGAGAGAGACATAGAGAGACAAAGAGACAGAGAGAGACAGGGAGAGACAGAGAGAGAGACAGAGAGAGACATAAATAGAGACAGAGAAAGACAGAGAGAGAGAAAGAGAGAGTCAGAGACACAGAGAGAGACAGAGAGACACAGAGAGAGACACAGATAGAGAGAGAGAGAGACAGAGAGAGACAGAGATAGGGATAGAGAGAGAAATAGAGAGAGACAGAGAGCGGCAGAGAGGGAGACAGAGAGAGACAGATAGAGAGACCGAGAGAGACAGAGAGAGACAAAAAGAGACAGAGAGATACAGAGAGAGAGACATAGAGAGACATAGAAATAAGGAGAGAGAGACAAAGAAAGACAGAGAGAGAGACAGAGAGAGACAGAGAGAGAGACATAAAGAGACAGAAAAGAGACAAAGAGAGAGAGACAGAGAGAGACAGAGAAAGACAGAGAGCGACACAGAGAGACAGAAAGAGACATACGGAGAGAGACATAGAGAGACAGAGAGAGACATAGAGAGAGACAGAGAGAGACAGAGAGAGACAAAGAGAGAAACAGAGAGAGACAGAAATTGAGACAGAGAGAGACAGAAAGAGACAGAGAGAGACAGAAAGAGACAGAGAGAGACAGAGAGAGACAGAAAGAGACACAGAGAGACAAAGAGAGAGACAGAGAGAGACAGAGAAAGACAGAGAGCGACAGAGAGAGACAGAAAGAGACCTACAGAGAGAGAGAAAGAGAGACAGAGAGAGATATAGAGAGAGACAGAGAGAGACAGAGAGAGACAAAGAGAGAAACAGAGATAGACAGAGATTGAGACAGAGAGAGACAGAAAGAGACAGAGAGAGACATAGAGAGACAAAGAGACAGAGAGAGACAGGGAGAGACAGAGAGAGAGACAGAGAGAGAAATAAATAGAGACAGAGAGAGACAGAGAGAGAGAAAGAGAGAGACAGAGAGAGACAGAGAGAGAGAAAGAGAGAGACAGAGTCACAGAGACAGACAGAGAGAGAGACAGAGAGAGACACAGAGAGAGAAACAGAGAGAGAGAGACAGAGAGAGACACAGAGAGAGACAGAGAGAGACAGAGTGAAACCGAGAGAGACAGAGATAGGGATAGAGAGAGACATAGAGAGAGACAGAGAGCGATAGAGAGAGACAGAGAGAGACAGAGAGAGAGACAGAGAGAGACAGAGAAAGACAAAGAGAAACAAAGCGAGACAGAGAGATACAGAGAGAGAGACATAGAGAGACATAGAAATACAGAGAGAGACAAAGAAAGACAGAGACAGACAGAGAGAAACAGAGAGAGAGACAGACAGAGACAGAAAAGAGACAAAGAGAGAGAGACAGAGAGAGACAGAGAAAGAAGAGAGCGAGAGAGAGAGACAGAAAGAGACCTACAGAGAGAGACATAGAGAGATAGAGAGAGACATAGAGAGAGACTGAGAGAGACAGAGAGAGACAAAGAGAGAAACAGAGAGAGACAGAGATTGAGACAGAGAGACAGAAAGAGACAGAGAGTGACATAGAGAGACAGAGAGACAGAGAGAGACAGGGACAGACAGAGAGAGAGACAGAGAGAGAGAAAGAGAGAGACATAGATAGAGACAGAGAGAGACAGAGAGAGAGAAAGAGATAGACAGAGACACAGAGAGAGACAGAGAGAGAGACAGAGAGAGACATAGAGAGAGACAGAGAGAGACAGAGAGAGACACAGAGAGAGAGACACAGAGAGACAGAGATAGGGATAGAGAGAGACATAGAGAGAGACAGAGAGCGACTGAGAGAGAGACAGAGAGAGAGACAGAGAGAGACAGAGAGAGACATAGAGAGACAGAGAGATACAGAGAGAGAGACATAGAGAGACATAGAAATACAGATAGAGACAAAGAAAGACAGAGAGAGAGCCAGAGAGAGACAGAGACAGACAGAGACTTAAAAGAGACAAAGAGAGAAAGACAGGGAGAGATAGAGAAAGACAGAGAAAGAGAAAGAGAGAGACAGAGACACAGAGAGAGACAGAGCGAGAGACACAGAGAGAGACAGAGAGAGAGACAGAGAGAGACACAGAGAGATACAGAGAGAGACAGAGAGAGACAGAGAGAGAAACAGAGAGAGACAGAGAGAGAAAGAGATAGAGAGGGAGACACAGGGAGACACAGAGAGAGACAGAGCTAGACAGAGAGATACAGAGAGAGAGACAGAGAGAGACATAGAGAGACAGAGAGACAGAGAGAGACACAGAGAGAGACAGAGAGAGAAAGAGAGACTGAGAGAGACAGAGATAGGGATAGAGAGAGACATAGAGAGAGACAGAGAGCGACAGAGAGAGAGACAGAAAGAGAAAGAGAGAGAGAAAGAGAGAGACAAAGAGAGACAGAAAGATAGAGAGAGAGAGAAATAGAGAGACATAGAAATAAAGAGAGAAACAAAGAAAGACAGAGAGAGACAGAGAGAGAAACAGACAGAGACAGAAAAGAGACAAAGAGAGAGAGACGGAGAGAGATAGAGAAAGACAGAGAGCGACAGAGAGAGCCGTAAGGAGACCTAAAGAGAGAGACAAAGAGAGACAGAGAGAGACAAATAGAGAAACAGAGAGAGACAGAGATTGAGACAGAGAGAGAGACAGAAAGAGACAGAGAGAGACATAGAGAGACAAAGAGACAGAGAGAGACAGGGAGAGACAGAGAGAGAGACAGAGAGAGACATAAATAGAGACAGAGAGAGATAGAGAGAGAGAAAGAGGAAGACAGAGACACAGAGAGAGACAGAGAGAGCAAAGAGAGACACAGAGAGAGACACAGAGAGACAGAGAGAGACAGAGAGAGACAGAGAGACAGAGATAGGAATAGAGAGAGACATAGAGAGAGACAGAAAGCAACAGAGAGAGAGACAAAGAGAGACAGAGAGAGAGACAGAGAGACAAAGAGAGACAGAGAGATACAGAGAGAGACATAGAGAGACCTTGAAATACAGAGAGAGACAAAGAAAGACAGAGTGAGACAGAGAGAAACAGAGAGAGAGACAGACAGAGACAGAAAAGAGACAAAGAGAGATAGACAGAGAGAGACAGAGAAAGACAGAGAGCGAGAGAGAGAGACAGAAAGAGACCTACAGAGAGAGACATAGAGAGATAGAGAGAGACATAGAGAGAGACTGAGAGAGACAGAGAGAGACAGAGAGAGAAACCGAGAGAGACAGAGATAGATAGGGAGACACAGGGAGACAGAGAGAGACAGAGCTAGACAGAGAGATACAGAGAGAGAGACAGAGAGAGTCATTGAGAGACAGAGAGACAGAGAGAGACAGGGAGAGACAGAGAGAGAGACAGGGAGAGACATAGAGACAGAGAGAGACAGAGAGAGACAGAAAGAGACATACATAGAGAGACATAGAGAGACAGAGAGAGACATAGAGAGAGACAGACACAGAGGGAGACAAAGAGAGAAACAGAGAGAGACAGAAATTGAGACAGAGAGAGACAGAAAGAGACAGAGAGAGAAAGAAAGAGACAGAGAGAGACAGAAAGAGACACAGAGAGACAAACAGAGAGACAGAGAGACAGAGAGAGAGAGAGAGAAAGAGACAGAGAAAGATAGAGAGAGACAGAGAGAGACACAGAGAGAGACAGAGAGTAAGACAGAGAGAGAGTGAGAGAGACAGAAAAAGAGACAGAGAGAGACAGAGATAGGGCTAGAGAGAGACAGAGAGACAGAGAGAGACATAGAGAGTGAGAGAGACAGAAAGAGAGAAAGAGAGAGACAGAGACAGAGAGAGATAGAGACAGAGTGAGATAGACTGAGTGAGACAGAAAGAGAGACAGAGAAAGAGACAGAGAGAGACAGAGAGAGAGAGACAGAGAGACAGAGAGAGACAGAGAGAGAAACAGAGAGACAGAGAGAGACAGAGAGAGACAGAGAGAGAAACAGAGAGAGACTGAGATAGAGAGGGAGACACAGGGAGACACAGAGAGAGACAGAGCTAGACAGAGAGATACAGAGAGAGAGACAGAGAGAGACATTGAGATACAGAGAGAGACAGGGAGAGACAGAGAGAGAGACAGAGAGAGACATAGATAGAGACAGAGAGAGACAGAGAGAGAGAAAGAGAGAGACAGAGACACAGAGACAGACAGAGAGAAACAGAGAGAGACACAGAGAGTGAGACAGAGAAAGAGAGACAGAGAGAGACACAGAGAGAGACAGAGAGAGACGGAGTGAGACCGAGAGAGACAGAGATAGGGATAGAGAGAGACATAGAGAGAGACAGAGAGCGAAAGAGAGAGAGACAGAGAGAGACAGAGAGAGAAACCGAGAGAGACAGAGATAGATAGGGAGACACAGGGAGACAGAGAGAGACAGAGCTAGACAGAGAGATACAGAGAGAGAGACAGAGAGAGTCATTGAGAGACAGAGAGACAGAGAGAGACAGGGAGAGACAGAGAGAGAGACAGGGAGAGACATAGAGACAGAGAGAGACAGAGAGAGAGAGAAAGAGAGAGACAGAGACACAGAGACAGACAGAGACAGAGACAGAGAGAGACACAGAGAGAGAGACAGAGAGAAAGACAGAGAGAGACACAGAGAGAGACAGAGAGAGACAGAGTGAAACCGAGAGAGACAGAGATAGGGATAGAGAGAGACATAGAGAGAGACAGAGAGCGACAGAGAGAGAGACAGAGAGAGACAGAGAGAGAGACAGAGAGAGACAGAGAGAGACAAAGAGAGACAAAGAGAGACAGAAAGATAGAGAGAGATAGAAATAGAGAGACATAGAAATACAGAGAGAAACAAAGAAAGACAGAGAGAGACAGAGAGAGACAGAGAGAGAAACAGACAGAGAAGGAAAGAGACAAAGAGAGAGAGACAGAGAGAGACAGAGAAAGACAGAGAGCGACACATAGAGACAGAAAGAGACCTAAAGAGAGAGACAAAGAGAGATAGAGAGAGATATAGAGAGGGACAGAGAGAGACAAATAGAAAAACAGAGAGACAGTGATTGAGACAGAGAGAGACAGAAAGAGACAGAGAGAGACATAGAGAGACAAAGAGACAGAGAGAGACAGGGAGAGACAGAGAGAGAGACAGAGAGAGACATAAATAAAGACAGAGAAAGACAGAGAGAGAGAAAGAGAGAGTCAGAGACACAGAGAGAGACAGAGAGACACAGAGAGAGACACAGATAGAGAGAGAGAGAGAGAGAGAGAGACAGAGATAGGGATAGAGAGAGAAATAGAGAGAGACAGAGAGCGGCAGAGAGGGAGACAGAGAGAGACAGATAGAGAGACCGAGAGAGACAGAGAGAGACAAAAAGAGACAGAGAGATACAGAGAGAGAGACATAGAGAGACATAGAAATAAGGAGAGAGAGACAAAGAAAGACAGAGAGAGAGACAGAGAGAGACAGAGAGAGAGACATAAAGAGACAGAAAAGAGACAAAGAGAGAGAGACAGAGAGAGACAGAGAAAGACAGAGAGCGACACAGAGAGACAGAAAGAGACATACGGAGAGAGACATAGAGAGACAGAGAGAGACATAGAGAGAGACAGAGAGAGACAGAGAGAGACAAAGAGAGAAACAGAGAGAGACAGAAATTGAGACAGAGAGAGACAGAAAGAGACAGAGAGAGACAGAAAGAGACAGAGAGAGACAGAGAGAGACAGAAAGAGACACAGAGAGACAAAGAGAGAGACAGAGAGAGACAGAGAAAGACAGAGAGCGACAGAGAGAGACAGAAAGAGACCTACAGAGAGAGAGAAAGAGAGACAGAGAGAGATATAGAGAGAGACAGAGAGAGACAGAGAGAGACAAAGAGAGAAACAGAGATAGACAGAGATTGAGACAGAGAGAGACAGAAAGAGACAGAGAGAGACATAGAGAGACAAAGAGACAGAGAGAGACAGGGAGAGACAGAGAGAGAGACAGAGAGAGAAATAAATAGAGACAGAGAGAGACAGAGAGAGAGAAAGAGAGAGACAGAGAGAGACAGAGAGAGAGAAAGAGAGAGACAGAGTCACAGAGACAGACAGAGAGAGAGACAGAGAGAGACACAGAGAGAGAAACAGAGAGAGAGAGACAGAGAGAGACACAGAGAGAGACAGAGAGAGACAGAGTGAAACCGAGAGAGACAGAGATAGGGATAGAGAGAGACATAGAGAGAGACAGAGAGCGATAGAGAAAGACAGAGAGAGACAGAGAGAGAGACAGAGAGAGACAGAGAAAGACAAAGAGAAACAAAGCGAGACAGAGAGATACAGAGAGAGAGACATAGAGAGACATAGAAATACAGAGAGAGACAAAGAAAGACAGAGACAGACAGAGAGAAACAGAGAGAGAGACAGACAGAGACAGAAAAGAGACAAAGAGAGAGAGACAGAGAGAGACAGAGAAAGAAGAGAGCGAGAGAGAGAGACAGAAAGAGACCTACAGAGAGAGACATAGAGAGATAGAGAGAGACATAGAGAGAGACTGAGAGAGACAGAGAGACAAAGAGAGAAACAGAGAGAGACAGAGATTGAGACAGAGAGACAGAAAGAGACAGAGAGAGACATAGAGAGACAGAGAGACAGAGAGAGACAGGGACAGACAGAGAGAGAGACAGAGAGAGAGAAAGAGAGAGACATAGATAGAGACAGAGAGAGACAGAGAGAGAGAAAGAGATAGACAGAGACACAGAGAGAGACAGAGAGAGAGACAGAGAGAGACATAGAGAGAGACAGAGAGAGACAGAGAGAGACACAGAGAGAGAGACACAGAGAGACAGAGATAGGGATAGAGAGAGACATAGAGAGAGACAGAGAGCGACTGAGAGAGAGACAGAGAGAGAGACAGAGAGAGACAGAGAGAGACAGAGAGAGACATAGAGAGACAGAGAGATACAGAGAGAGAGACATAGAGAGACATAGAAATACAGATAGAGACAAAGAAAGACAGAGAGAGAGCCAGAGAGAGACAGAGACAGACAGAGACTTAAAAGAGACAAAGAGAGAAAGACAGGGAGAGATAGAGAAAGACAGAGAAAGAGAAAGAGAGAGACAGAGACACAGAGAGAGACAGAGCGAGAGACACAGAGAGAGACAGAGAGAGAGACAGAGAGAGACACAGAGAGATACAGAGAGAGACAGAGAGAGACAGAGAGAGAAACAGAGAGAGACAGAGAGAGAAAGAGATAGAGAGGGAGACACAGGGAGACACAGAGAGAGACAGAGCTAGACAGAGAGATACAGAGAGAGAGACAGAGAGAGACATAGAGAGACAGAGAGACAGAGAGAGACACAGAGAGAGACAGAGAGAGAAAGAGAGACTGAGAGAGACAGAGATAGGGATAGAGAGAGACATAGAGAGAGACAGAGAGCGACAGAGAGAGAGACAGAAAGAGAAAGAGAGAGAGAAAGAGAGAGACAAAGAGAGACAGAAAGATAGAGAGAGAGAGAAATAGAGAGACATAGAAATAAAGAGAGAAACAAAGAAAGACAGAGAGAGACAGAGAGAGAAACAGACAGAGACAGAAAAGAGACAAAGAGAGAGAGACGGAGAGAGATAGAGAAAGACAGAGAGCGACAGAGAGAGCCGTAAGGAGACCTAAAGAGAGAGACAAAGAGAGACAGAGAGAGACAAATAGAGAAACAGAGAGAGACAGAGATTGAGACAGAGAGAGAGACAGAAAGAGACAGAGAGAGACATAGAGAGACAAAGAGACAGAGAGAGACAGGGAGAGACAGAGAGAGAGACAGAGAGAGACATAAATAGAGACAGAGAGAGATAGAGAGAGAGAAAGAGGAAGACAGAGACACAGAGAGAGACAGAGAGAGCAAAGAGAGACACAGAGAGAGACACAGAGAGACAGAGAGAGACAGAGAGAGACAGAGAGACAGAGATAGGAATAGAGAGAGACATAGAGAGAGACAGAAAGCAACAGAGAGAGAGACAAAGAGAGACAGAGAGAGAGACAGAGAGACAAAGAGAGACAGAGAGATACAGAGAGAGACATAGAGAGACCTTGAAATACAGAGAGAGACAAAGAAAGACAGAGTGAGACAGAGAGAAACAGAGAGAGAGACAGACAGAGACAGAAAAGAGACAAAGAGAGAGAGACAGAGAGAGACAGAGAAAGACAGAGAGCGAGAGAGAGAGACAGAAAGAGACCTACAGAGAGAGACATAGAGAGATAGAGAGAGACATAGAGAGAGACTGAGAGAGACAGAGAGAGACAGAGAGAGACAAAAAGAGACAGAGAGATACAGAGAGAGAGACATAGAGAGACATAGAAATAAGGAGAGAGAGACAAAGAAAGACAGAGAGAGAGACAGAGAGAGACAGAGAGAGAGACATAAAGAGACAGAAAAGAGACAAAGAGAGAGAGACAGAGAGAGACAGAGAAAGACAGAGAGCGACACAGAGAGACAGAAAGAGACATACGGAGAGAGACATAGAGAGACAGAGAGAGACATAGAGAGAGACAGAGAGAGACAGAGAGAGACAAAGAGAGAAACAGAGAGAGACAGAAATTGAGACAGAGAGAGACAGAAAGAGACAGAGAGAGACAGAAAGAGACAGAGAGAGACAGAGAGAGACAGAAAGAGACACAGAGAGACAAAGAGAGAGACAGAGAGAGACAGAGAAAGACAGAGAGCGACAGAGAGAGACAGAAAGAGACCTACAGAGAGAGAGAAAGAGAGACAGAGAGAGATATAGAGAGAGACAGAGAGAGACAGAGAGAGACAAAGAGAGAAACAGAGATAGACAGAGATTGAGACAGAGAGAGACAGAAAGAGACAGAGAGAGACATAGAGAGACAAAGAGACAGAGAGAGACAGGGAGAGACAGAGAGAGAGACAGAGAGAGAAATAAATAGAGACAGAGAGAGACAGAGAGAGAGAAAGAGAGAGACAGAGAGAGACAGAGAGAGAGAAAGAGAGAGACAGAGTCACAGAGACAGACAGAGAGAGAGACAGAGAGAGACACAGAGAGAGAAACAGAGAGAGAGAGACAGAGAGAGACACAGAGAGAGACAGAGAGAGACAGAGTGAAACCGAGAGAGACAGAGATAGGGATAGAGAGAGACATAGAGAGAGACAGAGAGCGATAGAGAGAGACAGAGAGAGACAGAGAGAGAGACAGAGAGAGACAGAGAAAGACAAAGAGAAACAAAGCGAGACAGAGAGATACAGAGAGAGAGACATAGAGAGACATAGAAATACAGAGAGAGACAAAGAAAGACAGAGACAGACAGAGAGAAACAGAGAGAGAGACAGACAGAGACAGAAAAGAGACAAAGAGAGAGAGACAGAGAGAGACAGAGAAAGAAGAGAGCAAGAGAGAGAGACAGAAAGAGACCTACAGAGAGAGACATAGAGAGATAGAGAGAGACATAGAGAGAGACTGAGAGAGACAGAGAGAGACAAAGAGAGAAACAGAGAGAGACAGAGATTGAGACAGAGAGACAGAAAGAGACAGAGAGAGACATAGAGAGACAGAGAGACAGAGAGAGACAGGGACAGACAGAGAGAGAGACAGAGAGAGAGAAAGAGAGAGACATAGATAGAGACAGAGAGAGACAGAGAGAGAGAAAGAGATAGACAGAGACACAGAGAGAGACAGAGAGAGAGACAGAGAGAGACATAGAGAGAGACAGAGAGAGACAGAGAGAGACACAGAGAGAGAGACACAGAGAGACAGAGATAGGGATAGAGAGAGACATAGAGAGAGACAGAGAGCGACTGAGAGAGAGACAGAGAGAGAGACAGAGAGAGACAGAGAGAGACAGAGAGAGACATAGAGAGACAGAGAGATACAGAGAGAGAGACATAGAGAGACATAGAAATACAGATAGAGACAAAGAAAGACAGAGAGAGAGCCAGAGAGAGACAGAGACAGACAGAGACTTAAAAGAGACAAAGAGAGAAAGACAGGGAGAGATAGAGAAAGACAGAGAAAGAGAAAGAGAGAGACAGAGACACAGAGAGAGACAGAGCGAGAGACACAGAGAGAGACAGAGAGAGAGACAGAGAGAGACACAGAGAGATACAGAGAGAGACAGAGAGAGACAGAGAGAGAAACAGAGAGAGACAGAGAGAGAAAGAGATAGAGAGGGAGACACAGGGAGACACAGAGAGAGACAGAGCTAGACAGAGAGATACAGAGAGAGAGACAGAGAGAGACATAGAGAGACAGAGAGACAGAGAGAGACACAGAGAGAGACAGAGAGAGAAAGAGAGACTGAGAGAGACAGAGATAGGGATAGAGAGAGACATAGAGAGAGACAGAGAGCGACAGAGAGAGAGACAGAAAGAGAAAGAGAGAGAGAAAGAGAGAGACAAAGAGAGACAGAAAGATAGAGAGAGAGAGAAATAGAGAGACATAGAAATAAAGAGAGAAACAAAGAAAGACAGAGAGAGACAGAGAGAGAAACAGACAGAGACAGAAAAGAGACAAAGAGAGAGAGACGGAGAGAGATAGAGAAAGACAGAGAGCGACAGAGAGAGCCTTAAGGAGACCTAAAGAGAGAGACAAAGAGAGACAGAGAGAGATATAGAGAGAGACAGAGAGAGACAGAGAGAGACAAATAGAGAAACAGAGAGAGACAGAGATTGAGACAGAGAGAGAGACAGAAAGAGACAGAGAGAGACATAGAGAGACAAAGAGACAGAGAGAGACAGGGAGAGACAGAGAGAGAGACAGAGAGAGACATAAATAGAGACAGAGAGAGATAGAGAGAGAGAAAGAGGAAGACAGAGACACAGAGAGAGACAGAGAGAGCTAAGAGAGACACAGAGAGAGACACAGAGAGACAGAGAGAGACAGAGAGAGACAGAGAGACAGAGATAGGAATAGAGAGAGACATAGAGAGAGACAGAAAGCAACAGAGAGAGAGACAAAGAGAGACAGAGAGAGAGACAGAGAGACAAAGAGAGACAGAGAGATACAGAGAGAGACATAGAGAGACCTTGAAATACAGAGAGAGACAAAGAAAGACAGAGTGAGACAGAGAGAAACAGAGAGAGAGACAGACAGAGACTGAAAAGAGACAAAGAGAGAGAGACAGAGAGAGACAGAGAAAGACAGAGAGCGAGAGAGAGAGACAGAAAGAGACCTACAGAGAGAGACATAGAGAGATAGAGAGAGACATAGAGAGAGACTGAGAGAGACAGAGAGAGACAAAGAGAGAAACAGAGAGAGACAGAGATTGAGACAGAGAGACAGAAAGAGACAGAGAGAGACAGAGAGACAGAAAGAGACAGGGACAGACAGAGAGAGAGACAGAGAGAGAGAAAGAGAGAGACATATATAGAGACAGAGAGAGACAGAGAGAGAGAAAGAGAGAGACAGAGACAGAGAGAGATAGAGACAGAGTGAGATAGACTGAGTGAGAAAGAAAGAGAGACAGAGATAGAGACAGAGAGAGACAGAGAGAGAGACAGAGAGACAGAGTAGAAACAGAGAGACAGAGAGAGAGACAGAGAGAGAGACAGAGAGACAGAGAGAGAGAGAGAGACAGAGAGAGACAGAGAGAGACAGAGAGAGAAACAGAGAGAGACATAAAAATACAGATAGAGACAAAGAAAGACAGAGAGAGAGGCAGAGAGAGACAGAGACAGACAGAGACAGAAAAGAGACAAAGAGAGAAAAACAGGGAGAGACAGAGAAAGACAGAGACAGAGAAAGAGAGAGACAGAGACACAGAGAGAGACAGAGCGAGAGACAGAGAGAGAGACAGAGAGAGAGACAGAGAGAGACACAGAGAGATACAGAGAGAGACAGAGAGAGACAGAGAGAGACAGAGAGAGACAGAGAGAGAAACAGAGAGAGACAGAGAGAGAAAGAGATAGAGAGGGAGACACAGGGAGACACAGAGAGAGACAGAGCTAGACAGAGAGATACAGAGAGAGAGACAGAGAGACAGAGAGAGACACAGAGAGAGACAGAGAGAGAAAGAGAGACCGAGAGAGACAGAGATAGGGATAGAGAGAGACATAGAGAGAGACAGAGAGCGACAGAGAGAGAGACAGAAAGAGACAGAGAGAGAGAAAGAGAGAGACAAAGAGAGACAAAGAGAGACAGAAAGATAGAGAGAGAAATAGAGAGACATAGAAATAAAGAGAGAAAATAAGAAAGACAGAGAGAGACAGAGAGAGAAACAGACAGAGACAGAAAAGAGACAAAGAAAGAGAGACTGAGAGAGACAGAGAAAGAACGAGAGCGACAGAGAGAGACGGAAGGAGACCTAAAGAGAGAGACAAAGAGAGACAGAGAGAGATATAGAGAGAGACAGAGAGAGACAGAGAGAGACAAATAGGGAAACAGAGAGAGACAGAGAGAGAGACAGAAAGAGACAGAGAGAGACATAGAGAGACAAAGAGACAGAGAGAGACAGGGAGAGACAGAGAGAGAGACAGAGAGAGACATAAATAGAGACAGAGAGAGATAGAGAGAGAGAAAGAGGAAGACAGAGACACACAGAGAGACAGAGAGAGCAAAGAGAGACACAGAGAGAGACACAGAGAGACAGAGAGAGACAGAGAGAGACAGAGAGACAGAGATAGGAATAGAGAGAGACATTGAGAGAGACAGAAAGCAACAGAGAGAGAGACAAAGAGAGACAGAGAGAGAGACAGAGAGACAAAGAGAGACAGAGAGATACAGAGAGAGAGACATAGAGAGACCTAGAAATACAGAGAGAGACAAAGAAAGACAGAGAGAGAGACAGAGAGAGACAGAGTGAGAGACAGAGACAGAAAAGAGACAAAGAGAGAGAGAGACAGAGAGAGACAGAGAAAGACAGAGAGCGACAGAGAGAGACAGAAAGAGACATACAGAGAGAGACATAGAGAGACCTAGAAATACAGAGAGAGACAAAGAAAGACAGAGAGAGAGACAGAGAGAGACAGAGAGAGAGACAGACAGAGACAGAAAAGAGACAAAGAGAGAGAGAGACAGAGAGAGACAGAGAAAGACAGAGAGCGACAGAGAGAGACAGAAAGAGACATACAGAGAGAGACATAGAGAGACAGAGAGAGACATAGAGTGAGACAGAGAGAGACAGAGAGAGACAAAGAGAGAAATAGAGAGAGACAGAAATTGAGACAGAGGGAGACAGAAAGAGACAGAGAGAGACAGAAAGAGACAGAGAGAGACAGAGAGAGACAGAAAGAGACGCAGAGAGACAAAGAGAGAAATAGAGAGATACAGAGAGAGAGACAGAGAGACAGAGAGAGAGAGAGACAGAGACAGAGAGAGAAACAAAGAGAGACAGAGATAGAGAGGGAACACAGGGAGACACATGAGAGACAGAGCTAGACAGAGAGATACAGAGAGAGAGAGACATTGAGAGACAAAGAGACAGAGAGAGACAGGGAGAGACAGAGAGAGAAGGAGAGAGACATAGATAGAGACAGAGAGAGACAGAGAGAGAGAAAGAGAGACACAGAGACACAGAGACAGACAGAGAGAGAGACAGAGAGAGACACAGAGAGAGAGACAGAGAGAGACACAGAGAGAGACAGAGAGAGACAGAGTGAGACCGAGAGAGACAGAGATAGGGATAGAGAGAGACATAGAGAGAGACAGAGAGCAACAGAGAGAGAGACAGCGAGAGACAGAGAGAGAGAGACAGAGAGAGACAGAGAGATACAAAGAGAGACAAAGAGAGACAGAAAGATAGAGAGAGAGAAATAGAGAGACATAGAAATACAGAGAGAAACAAAGAAAGAGAGAGAGACAGAGAGAAAGAGACAGAGACAGACAGAGACAGAAAGAGACACAGAGAGACAAAGAGAGAGACAGAGAGACAGAGAGAGAGAGAAAGAGACAGAGAAAGATAGAGAGAGACAGAGAGAGACACAGAGAGAGACAGAGAGTAGACAGAGAGAGAGTGAGAGAGACAGAAAAAGAGACAGAGAGAGACAGAGATAGGGATAGAGAGAGACAGAAAGAGAGACAGAGAGAGACATAGAGAGTGAGAGAGACAGAAAGAGAGAAAGAGAGAGACAGAGACAGAGAGAGATAGAGACAGAGTGAGATAGACTGAGTGAGACAGAAAGAGAGACAGAGATAGAGACAGAGAGAGACAGAGAGAGACAGAGAGAGACAGAGAGACAGAGAGAGAGACAGAGAGAGACAGACAGAGACAGAGAGAGACAGAGTGAGACCGAGAGAGACAGAGATAGGGATAGAGAGAGACATAGAGAGAGACAGAGAGCGACAGAGAGAGAGACAGCGAGAGACAGAGAGAGAGACAGAGAGAGACAGAAAGATACAAAGAGAGACAAAGAGAGACAGAAAGATAGAGAGAGAAATAGAGAGACATAGAAATACAGAGAGAAACAAAGAAAGAGAGAGAGAGACAGAGAGAAACAGACAGAGACAGAGAGAGACAGAAAGAGACACAGAAAGACAAAGAGAGAGACAGAGAGACAGAGAGAGAGAGAGAAAAAGACAGAGAAAGATAGAGAGAGACAGAGAGAGACACAGAGAGAGACAGAGAGTAAGACAGAGAGAGAGTGAGAGAGACAGAAAAAGAGACAGAGAGAGACAGAGATAGTGATAGAGAGAGACAGAAAGAGAGACAGAGAGAGACATAGAGAGTGAGAGAGACAGAAAGAGAGAAAGAGAGAGACAGAGACAGAGAGAGATAGAGACAGAGTGAGATAGACTGAGTGAGACAGAAAGAGAGACAGAGATAGAGACAGAGAGAGACAGAGAGAGAGACAGAGAGAGACAGAGTGAGACAGAGAGAGAAACAGAGAGACAGAGAGAGAGACAGAGAGAGACAGAGAGACAGAGAGAGACAGAGAGAGACAGAGAGAGAAACAGAGAGAGACAGAGATAGAGAGGGAGACACAGGGAGACACAGAGAGAGCCAGAGCTAGACAGAGAGATACAGAGAGAGAGACAGAGAGAGACATTGAGAGACAGAGAGAGACAGGGAGAGACAGAGAGAGAGACAGAGAGAGACATAGATAGAGACAGAGAGAGACAGAGAGAGAGAAAGAGAGAGACAGAGACACAGAGACAGACAGAGACAGAGACAGACAGAGACACAGAGAGAGAGACAGAGAGAAAGACAGAGAGAGACACAGAGAGAGACAGAGTGAAACCGAGAGAGACAGATATAGGGATAGAGAGAGACATAGAGAGAGACAGAGAGCGACAGAGAGAGAGACAGAGAGAGAGACAGAGAGAGACAGAGAGAGACAGAGAGAGACAGAAAGATAGAGAGAGACAGGGACAGACAGAGAGAGAGACAGAGAGAGAGAAAGAGAGAGACATAGATAGAGACAGAGAGAGACAGAGAGAGAGAAAGAGAGAGACAGAGACAGAGAGAGATAGAGACAGAGTGAGATAGACTGAGTGAGAAAGAAAGAGAGACAGAGATAGAGACAGAGAGAGACAGAGAGAGAGACAGAGAGACAGAGTAGAAACAGAGAGACAGAGAGAGAGACAGAGAGAGAGACAGAGAGACAGAGAGAGAGAGAGAGACAGAGAGAGACAGAGAGAGACAGAGAGAGAAACAGAGAGAGACATAAAAATACAGATAGAGACAAAGAAAGACAGAGAGAGAGGCAGAGAGAGACAGAGACAGACAGAGACAGAAAAGAGACAAAGAGAGAAAAACAGGGAGAGACAGAGAAAGACAGAGACAGAGAAAGAGAGAGACAGAGACACAGAGAGAGACAGAGCGAGAGACAGAGAGAGAGACAGAGAGAGAGACAGAGAGAGACACAGAGAGATACAGAGAGAGACAGAGAGAGACAGAGAGAGACAGAGAGAGACAGAGAGAGAAACAGAGAGAGACAGAGAGAGAAAGAGATAGAGAGGGAGACACAGGGAGACACAGAGAGAGACAGAGCTAGACAGAGAGATACAGAGAGAGAGACAGAGAGACAGAGAGAGACACAGAGAGAGACAGAGAGAGAAAGAGAGACCGAGAGAGACAGAGATAGGGATAGAGAGAGACATAGAGAGAGACAGAGAGCGACAGAGAGAGAGACAGAAAGAGACAGAGAGAGAGAAAGAGAGAGACAAAGAGAGACAAAGAGAGACAGAAAGATAGAGAGAGAAATAGAGAGACATAGAAATAAAGAGAGAAAATAAGAAAGACAGAGAGAGACAGAGAGAGAAACAGACAGAGATAGAAAAGAGACAAAGAAAGAGAGACTGAGAGAGACAGAGAAAGAACGAGAGCGACAGAGAGAGACGGAAGGAGACCTAAAGAGAGAGACAAAGAGAGACAGAGAGAGATATAGAGAGAGACAGAGAGAGACAGAGAGAGACAAATAGGGAAACAGAGAGAGACAGAGAGAGAGACAGAAAGAGACAGAGAGAGACATAGAGAGACAAAGAGACAGAGAGAGACAGGGAGAGACAGAGAGAGAGACAGAGAGAGACATAAATAGAGACAGAGAGAGATAGAGAGAGAGAAAGAGGAAGACAGAGACACACAGAGAGACAGAGAGAGCAAAGAGAGACACAGAGAGAGACACAGAGAGACAGAGAGAGACAGAGAGAGACAGAGAGACAGAGATAGGAATAGAGAGAGACATTGAGAGAGACAGAAAGCAACAGAGAGAGAGACAAAGAGAGACAGAGAGAGAGACAGAGAGACAAAGAGAGACAGAGAGATACAGAGAGAGAGACATAGAGAGACCTAGAAATACAGAGAGAGACAAAGAAAGACAGAGAGAGAGACAGAGAGAGACAGAGTGAGAGACAGAGACAGAAAAGAGACAAAGAGAGAGAGAGACAGAGAGAGACAGAGAAAGACAGAGAGCGACAGAGAGAGACAGAAAGAGACATACAGAGAGAGACATAGAGAGACCTAGAAATACAGAGAGAGACAAAGAAAGACAGAGAGAGAGACAGAGAGAGACAGAGAGAGAGACAGACAGAGACAGAAAAGAGACAAAGAGAGAGAGAGACAGAGAGAGACAGAGAAAGACAGAGAGCGACAGAGAGAGACAGAAAGAGACATACAGAGAGAGACATAGAGAGACAGAGAGAGACATAGAGTGAGACAGAGAGAGACAGAGAGAGACAAAGAGAGAAATAGAGAGAGACAGAAATTGAGACAGAGGGAGACAGAAAGAGACAGAGAGAGACAGAAAGAGACAGAGAGAGACAGAGAGAGACAGAAAGAGACGCAGAGAGACAAAGAGAGAAATAGAGAGATACAGAGAGAGAGACAGAGAGAGAGAGAGACAGAGACAGAGAGAGAAACAAAGAGAGACAGAGATAGAGAGGGAACACAGGGAGACACATGAGAGACAGAGCTAGACAGAGAGATACAGAGAGAGAGAGACATTGAGAGACAAAGAGACAGAGAGAGACAGGGAGAGACAGAGAGAGAAGGAGAGAGACATAGATAGAGACAGAGAGAGACAGAGAGAGAGAAAGAGAGACACAGAGACACAGAGACAGACAGAGAGAGAGACAGAGAGAGACACAGAGAGAGAGACAGAGAGAGACACAGAGAGAGACAGAGAGAGACAGAGTGAGACCGAGAGAGACAGAGATAGGGATAGAGAGAGACATAGAGAGAGACAGAGAGCAACAGAGAGAGAGACAGCGAGAGACAGAGAGAGAGAGACAGAGAGAGACAGAGAGATACAAAGAGAGACAAAGAGAGACAGAAAGATAGAGAGAGAGAAATAGAGAGACATAGAAATACAGAGAGAAACAAAGAAAGAGAGAGAGACAGAGAGAAAGAGACAGAGACAGACAGAGACAGAAAGAGACACAGAGAGACAAAGAGAGAGACAGAGAGACAGAGAGAGAGAGAAAGAGACAGAGAAAGATAGAGAGAGACAGAGAGAGACACAGAGAGAGACAGAGAGTAGACAGAGAGAGAGTGAGAGAGACAGAAAAAGAGACAGAGAGAGACAGAGATAGGGATAGAGAGAGACAGAAAGAGAGACAGAGAGAGACATAGAGAGTGAGAGAGACAGAAAGAGAGAAAGAGAGAGACAGAGACAGAGAGAGATAGAGACAGAGTGAGATAGACTGAGTGAGACAGAAAGAGAGACAGAGATAGAGACAGAGAGAGACAGAGAGAGACAGAGAGAGACAGAGAGACAGAGAGAGAGACAGAGAGAGACAGACAGAGACAGAGAGAGACAGAGTGAGACCGAGAGAGACAGAGATAGGGATAGAGAGAGACATAGAGAGAGACAGAGAGCGACAGAGAGAGAGACAGCGAGAGACAGAGAGAGAGACAGAGAGAGACAGAAAGATACAAAGAGAGACAAAGAGAGACAGAAAGATAGAGAGAGAAATAGAGAGACATAGAAATACAGAGAGAAACAAAGAAAGAGAGAGAGAGACAGAGAGAAACAGACAGAGACAGAGAGAGACAGAAAGAGACACAGAAAGACAAAGAGAGAGACAGAGAGACAGAGAGAGAGAGAGAAAAAGACAGAGAAAGATAGAGAGAGACAGAGAGAGACACAGAGAGAGACAGAGAGTAAGACAGAGAGAGAGTGAGAGAGACAGAAAAAGAGACAGAGAGAGACAGAGATAGTGATAGAGAGAGACAGAAAGAGAGACAGAGAGAGACATAGAGAGTGAGAGAGACAGAAAGAGAGAAAGAGAGAGACAGAGACAGAGAGAGATAGAGACAGAGTGAGATAGACTGAGTGAGACAGAAAGAGAGACAGAGATAGAGACAGAGAGAGACAGAGAGAGAGACAGAGAGAGACAGAGTGAGACAGAGAGAGAAACAGAGAGACAGAGAGAGAGACAGAGAGAGACAGAGAGACAGAGAGAGACAGAGAGAGACAGAGAGAGAAACAGAGAGAGACAGAGATAGAGAGGGAGACACAGGGAGACACAGAGAGAGCCAGAGCTAGACAGAGAGATACAGAGAGAGAGACAGAGAGAGACATTGAGAGACAGAGAGAGACAGGGAGAGACAGAGAGAGAGACAGAGAGAGACATAGATAGAGACAGAGAGAGACAGAGAGAGAGAAAGAGAGAGACAGAGACACAGAGACAGACAGAGACAGAGACAGACAGAGACACAGAGAGAGAGACAGAGAGAAAGACAGAGAGAGACACAGAGAGAGACAGAGTGAAACCGAGAGAGACAGATATAGGGATAGAGAGAGACATAGAGAGAGACAGAGAGCGACAGAGAGAGAGACAGAGAGAGAGACAGAGAGAGACAGAGAGAGACAGAGAGAGACAGAAAGATAGAGAGAGACAGGGACAGACAGAGAGAGAGACAGAGAGAGAGAAAGAGAGAGACATAGATAGAGACAGAGAGAGACAGAGAGAGAGAAAGAGAGAGACAGAGACAGAGAGAGATAGAGACAGAGTGAGATAGACTGAGTGAGAAAGAAAGAGAGACAGAGATAGAGACAGAGAGAGACAGAGAGAGAGACAGAGAGACAGAGTAGAAACAGAGAGACAGAGAGAGAGACAGAGAGAGAGACAGAGAGACAGAGAGAGAGAGAGAGACAGAGAGAGACAGAGAGAGACAGAGAGAGAAACAGAGAGAGACATAAAAATACAGATAGAGACAAAGAAAGACAGAGAGAGAGGCAGAGAGAGACAGAGACAGACAGAGACAGAAAAGAGACAAAGAGAGAAAAACAGGGAGAGACAGAGAAAGACAGAGACAGAGAAAGAGAGAGACAGAGACACAGAGAGAGACAGAGCGAGAGACAGAGAGAGAGACAGAGAGAGAGACAGAGAGAGACACAGAGAGATACAGAGAGAGACAGAGAGAGACAGAGAGAGACAGAGAGAGACAGAGAGAGAAACAGAGAGAGACAGAGAGAGAAAGAGATAGAGAGGGAGACACAGGGAGACAC
>NW_028227276.1:2729663-2732163 GCF_978045245.1 Mus caroli
ACAGAGATAGGGATAGAGAGAGACATAGAGAGAGACAGAGAGCGACAGAGAGAGAGACAGAGAGAGACAGAGACACAGAGACAGACAGAGAGAAACAGAGAGAGACACAGAGAGACAGACAGAGAGAGAGAGAGACAGAGAGAGACAAAGAGAGAAAGAGAGAGACAGAGAGAGAGACAGAGAGAGAGAGACAGAGAGAGAGAGACAGAGAGATACAGAGAGAGACAGAGAGAGAAACAGAGAGAGAAACAGAGAGAGACAGAGATAGAGAGGGAGACACAGGGAGACACAAAGAGAGACAGAGCTAGACAGAGAGATACAGAGAGAGACATTGAGAGATAGAGAGACAGAGAGAGACAGGGAGAGACAGAGAGAGACAGAGAGAGAAACAGAGAGAAACAGAGATAGAGAGGGAGACACAGGGAGACACATGAGAGACAGAGCTAGACAGAGAGATACAGAGAGAGAGACAGAGATAGACATTGAGAGACAGAGAGACAGAGAGAGACAGGGAGAGACAGAGAGAGAGAAGGAGAGAGACATAGATAGAGACAGAGAGAGACAGAGAGAGAGAAAGAGAGAGACAGAGACACAGAGACAGACAGAGAGAGAGACAGAGAGAGACACAGAGAGAGAGACAGAGAGAGAGAGACAGAGAGAGACACAGAGAGAGACAGAGAGAGACAGAGTGAGACCGAGAGAGACAGAGATAGGGATAGAGAGAGACATAGAGAGAGACAGAGAGCGACAGAGAGAGAGACAGCGAGAGACAGAGAGAGAGACAGAGAGAGACAGAGAGATACAAAGAGAGACAAAGAGAGACAGAAAGATAGAGAGAGAAAATAGAGAGACATAGAAATATAGAGAGAAACAAAGAAAGAGAGAGATAGACAGAGAGAAACAGACAGAGACAGAGAGAGACAGAAAGAGACACAGAGACAAAGAGAGAGACAGAGAGACAGAGAGAGAGAAAGAGACAGAGAGAGACACAGAGAGAGACAGAGAGTAAGACAGAGAGAGTGAGAGAGACAGAAAAAGAGACAGAGAGAGACAGAGATAGGGATAGAGAGAGACAGAAAGAGAGACAGAGTGAGACATAGAGAGTGAGAGAGACAGAAAGAGAGAAAGAGAGAGACAGAGACAGAGAGAGATAGAGACAGAGTGAGATAGACTGAGTGAGACAGAAAGAGAGACAGAGATAGAGACAGAGAGAGACAGAGAGAGAGACAGAGAGAGACAGAGAGAGACAGAGAGAGAAACAGAGAGACAGAGAGAGAGACAGAGAGAGACAGAGAGACAGAGAGAGACAGAGAGAGACAGAGAGAGACAGAGAGAGAAACAGAGAGAGACAGAGATAGAGAGGGAGACACAGGGAGACACAGAGAGAGCCAGAGCTAGACAGAGAGATACAGAGAGAGAGACAGAGAGAGACATTGAGAGACAGAGAGAGACAGGGAGAGACAGAGAGAGAGACAGAGAGAGACATAGATAGAGACAGAGAGAGACAGAGAGAGAGAAAGAGAGAGACAGAGACACAGAGACAGACAGAGACAGAGACAGACAGAGACACAGAGAGAGAGACAGAGAGAAAGACAGAGAGAGACACAGAGAGAGACAGAGTGAAACCGAGAGAGACAGATATAGGGATAGAGAGAGACATAGAGAGAGACAGAGAGCGACAGAGAGAGAGACAGAGAGAGAGACAGAGAGAGACAGAGAGAGACAAAGAGAGACAGAAAGATAGAGAGAGACATAGAAATACAGAGACAAACAAAGAAAGACAGAGAGAGACAGAGAGAGACAGAGAGAGAAACAGACAGATACAGAAAAGAGACAAAGAGAGAGAGACAGAGAGAGACAGAGAAAGACAGAGATCGACAGAGAGAGACAGAAAGAGACCTACAGAGAGAGAGAAAGAGAGACAGAGAGAGATATAGAGAGAGACAGAGAGAGACAGAGAGAGACAAAGAGAGAAACAGAGATAGACAGAGATTCAGACAGAGAGAGACAGAAAGAGACAGAGGGAGACATAGAGAGACAAAGAGACAGAGAGAGACAGGGAGAGACAGAGAGAGAGACAGAGAGAGAAATAAATAGAGAAAGAGAGAGACAGAGAGAGAGAAAGAGAGAGACAGAGACACAGAGGGAGACAGAGAGAGAGCAGAGAGAGACACAGAGAGAGACACAGAGAGAGAGAGAGAGAGAGACAGAGAGAGACAGAGAGAGACAGATATAGGGATAGAGAGAGACATAGAGAGAGACAGAGAGCGACAGAGAGAGAGACAGAGAGAGAGACAGAGAGAGACAGAGAAAGACAGAGAGCGACAGAGAGAGACAGAAAGAGACCTACAGAGAGAGACAAAGAGAGACAGAGAGAGATATAGAGAGAGACAGAGAGAGACAGAGAGAGACAAATAGAGAAACAGAGATAGACAGAGATTGAGACAGAGAGAGACAGAAAGAGACAGAGGGAGACATAGAGAGACAAAGAGACAGAGAG
>NW_028227276.1:2754663-2792322 GCF_978045245.1 Mus caroli
AGAGACAAAGAGAGAGACAGAGAGACAGAGAGAGAGAGAGAAAGAGACAGAGAAAGATAGAGAGTGACAGAGAGAGACACAGAGAGAGACAGAGAGTAAGACAGAGAGAGAGTGAGAGAGACAGAAAAAGAGACAGAGAGAGACAGAGATAGGGATAGAGAGAGACAGAAAGAGAGAAAGAGTGAGACAGAGACAGAGAGAGGTAGAGACAGAGTGAGATAGACTGAGTGAGACAGAAAGAGAGACAGAGAAAGAGACAGAGAGAGACAGAGAGAGAGACAGAGAGAGACAGAGAGAGAGAGAAACAGAGAGACAGAGAGAGAGACAGAGAGAGACAGAGAGAGAAACAGAGAGAGACAGAGATAGAGAGGGAGACACAGGGAGACACAGAGAGAGACAGAGCTAGACAGAGAGATACAGAGAGAGAGACAGAGAGAGACATTGAGAGACAGAGAGAGACAGGGAGAGACAGAGAGAGAGACAGAGAGAGACATAGATAGAGACAGAGAGAGACAGAGAGAGAGAAAGAGAGAGACAGAGACACAGAGACAGACAGAGAGAAACAGAGAGAGACACAGAGAGTGAGACAGAGAGAGAGAGACAGAGAGAGAGACTGAGAGAGACAGAGAGAGACGGAGTGAGACCGAGAGAGACAGAGATAGGGATAGAGAGAGACATAGAGAGAGACAGAGATCGAAAGAGAGAGAGACAGAGAGAGACAGAGAGAGAAACCAAGAGAGACAGAGATAGATAGGGAGACACAGGGAGACACAGAGAGAGACAGAGCTAGACAGAGAGATACAGAGAGAGAGACAGAGAGAGTCATTGAGAGACAGAGAGACAGAGAGAGACAGGGAGAGACAGAGAGAGAGACAGAGAGAGACATAGAGACAGAGAGAGACAGAGAGAGAGAAAGAGAGAGACAGAGACAAAGAGACAGACAGAGACAGAGAGAGACACAGAGAGGGAGACAGAGAGAAAGACAGAGAGTGACACAGAGAGAGACAGAGAGAGACAGAGAGAGAGAAAGAGAGAGACAGAGACACAGAGACAGACAGAGACAGAGACAGAGAGAGACACAGAGAGAGACAGAGAGAAAGACAGAGAGAGACACAGAGAGAGACAGAGAGAGACAGAGGGAAACCGAGAGAGACAGAGATAGGGATAGAGAGAGACATAGAGAGAGACAGAGAGCGACAGAGAGAGAGACAGAGAGAGACAGAGAGAGAGACAGAGAGAGACAGAGAGAGACAAAGAGAGACAAAGAGAGACAGAAAGATAGAGAGAGATAGAAATAGAGAGACATAGAAATACAGAGAGAAACAAAGAAAGACAGAGAGAGACAGAGAGAGAAACAGACAGAGACAGAAAAGAGACAAAGAGAGAGAGACAGAGAGAGACAGAGAAAGACAGAGAGCGACACATAGAGACAGAAAGAGACCTAAAGAGAGAGACAAAGAGAGACAGAGAGAGATATAGAGAGAGACAGAGAGAGACAAATAGAAATACAGAGAGACAGTGATTGAGACAGAGAGAGACAGAAAGAGACAGAGAGAGACATAGAGAGACAAAGAGACAGAGAGAGACAGGGAGAGACAGAGAGAGAGAGACAGAGAGAGACATAAATAGAGACAGAGAGAGACAGAGAGAGAGAAAGAGAGAGTCAGAGACACAGAGAGAGACAGAGAGAGAGCAGAGAGAGACAGAGAGAGACACAGAGAGACAGAGAGAGTCATAGAGAGACAGAGATAGGGATAGAGAGAGACATAGAGGAGACAGAGAGCGACAGAGAGGGAGACAGAGAGAGACAAATAGAGAGACCGAGAGAGACAGAGAGAGACAGAGAGAGACAAAGAGAGACAGAGAGATACAGAGAGAGAGACATAGAGAGACATAGAAATAAGGAGAGAGAGACAAAGAAAGACAGAGAGAGAGACAGAGAGAGACAGAGAGAGAGACATAAAGAGACAGAAGAGAGACAAAGAGAGAGAGACAGAGAGAGACAGAGAAAGACAGAGAGTGACACAGAGAGACAGAAAGAGACATACGGAGAGAGACATAGAGAGACAGAGAGAGACATAGAGAGAGACAGAGAGAGACAGAGAGAGACAAAGAGAGAAACAGAGAGAGACAGAAATTGAGACAGAGAGAGACAGAAAGAGACAGAGAGAGACAGAAAGAGACAGAGAGAGACAGAAAGAGACACAGAGAGACAAAGAAAGAGACAGAGAGAGACAAAGAGAGATAGAGAAAGAGACAGAGAGAGATAGAGAGAGACAGAGAAAGACACAGAGAGAGACAGATAGTAAGACAGAGAGAGTGAGAGAGACAGAAAGAGAGACAGAGAGAGACAGAGATAGGGATAGAGAGAGACAGAGAGTGAGACAGAGAGAGACATAGAGAGTGAGAGAGACAGAAAGAGAGAAAGAGAGAGACAGAGACAGAGAGAGATAGAGACAGAGTTAGATAGACTGAGTGAGAAAGAAAGAGAGACAGAGATAGAGACAGAGAGAGACAGAGAGAGACAGAGAGAGACAGAGAGACAGAGAGAGAGACAGAGAGAAAGACAGAGAGAGACACAGAGAGAGACAGAGAGAGACAGAGTGAACCCGAGAGAGACAGAGATAGGGATAGAGAGAGACATAGAGAGAGATAGAGAGCGACAGAGAGAGAGACAGAGAGAGACAGAGAGAGACAGAGAGAGAAACAGAGAGACAGAGAGAGAGAATGAGAGAGAGACAGAGAGAGGGACAGAGAGACAGAGAGAGAGAGAGAGAGACAGAGAGAGACAGAGAGAGACAGAGAGAGACAGAGAGAGAAACAGAGAGAGACAGAGATAGAGAGGGAGACACAGGGAGACACAGAGAGAGACAGAGCTAGACAGAGAGATACAGAGAGAGACAGAGAGAGACATTGAGAGACAGAGAGACAGAGAGAGACAGGGAGAGACAGAGATAGAGACAGAGAGAGACAAAGATAGAGACAGAGAGAGACAGAGAGAGAGAAAGAGAGAGACAGAGTCACAGAGACAGACAGAGATAGAGACAGAGAGAGACACAGAGAGAGAAACAGAGAGAGAGAGACAGAGAGAGACACAGAGAGAGACAGAGAGAGACAGAGTGAGACCCAGAGAGACAGAGATAGGGATAGAGAGAGACATAGAGAGAGACAGAAAGCGATAGAGAGAGAGACAGAGAGAGAGACAGAGAAAGACAAAGAGAAACAATGCGAGACAGAGAGATACAGAGAGAGAGACATAGAGAGACATAGAAATACAGAGAGAGACAAAGAAAGACAGAGACAGACAGAGAGAAACACAGAGAGAGACAGACAGAGACAGAAAAGAGACAAAGAGAGAGAGACAGAGAGAGACAGAGAAAGACAGAGAGAGAGAGAGAGACAGAAAGAGACCTACAGAGAGAGACAAAGAGAGATAGAGAGAGACATAGAGAGAGACTGAGAGAGACAGAGAGAGACAAAGAGAGAAACAGAGAGAGACAGAGATTGAGACAGAGACACAGAAAGAGACAGAGAGAGACAGAGAGACAGAGAGAGACAGGGACAGACAGAGAGAGAGACAGAGAGAGAGAAAGAGAGAGACATAGATAGAGACAGAGAGAGACAGAGAGAGAGAAAGAGAGAGACAGAGACAGAGAGAGTTAGAGACAGAGTGAGATAGACTGAGTGAGACAGAAAGAGAGACAGAGATAGAGACAGAGAGAGACAGAGAGAGACACAGAGAGAGAGAGACACAGAGAGACAGAGATAGGGATAGAGAGAGACATAGAGAGAGACAGAGATTGACTGAGAGAGAGACAGAGAGAGACAGAGAGAGACAGAGAGAGACATAGAGAGACAGAGAGATACAGAGAGAGGGACATAGAGAGACATAGAAATACAGATAGAGACAAAGAAAGACAGAGAGAGAGCCAGAGAGAGACAGAGACAGACAGAGACAGAAAAGAGACAAAGAGAGAAAGACAGGGAGAGACAGAGAAAGACAGAGAAAGAGAAAGAGAGAGACAGAGACACAGAGAGAGACAGAGCGAGAGACACAGAGAGAGACAGAGAGAGAGACAGAGAGAGACACAGAGAGATACAGAGAGAGACAGAGAGAGACAGAGAGAGACAGAGAGAGAAACAGAGAGAGACAGAGAGAGAAAGAGATAGAGAGGGAGACACAGAGAGAGACAGAGCTAGACAGAGAGATACAGAGAGAGAGACAGAGAGAGACATAGAGAGACATGAGACAGAGAGAGACACAGAGAGAGACAGAGAGAGAAAGAGAGACCGAGAGAGACAGAGATAGGGATAGAGAGAGACATAGAGAGAGACAGAGATAGGGATAGAGAGAGACATAGAGAGAGACAGAGAGAGAGAAAGAGAGAGACAAAGAGAGACAAAGAGAGACAGAAAGATAGAGAGAGAGAAATAGAGAGATATAGAAATAAAGAGAGAAACAAAGAAAGACAGAGAGAGACAGAGAGAGAAACAGACAGAGACAGAAAAGAGACAAAGAGAGAGACTGAGAGAGACAGAGAAAGACAGAGAGCGACAGAGAGAGACGGAAGGAGACCTAAAGAGAGAGACAAAGAGAGACAGAGAGAGATATAGAGAGAGACAGAGAGAGACAGAGAGAGACAAATAGAGAAACAGAGAGAGACAGAGATTGAGACAGAGAGAGAGACAGAAAGAGACAGAGAGAGACATAGAGAGACAAAGAGACAGAGAGAGACAGGAAGAGACAGAGAGAGAGACAGAGAGAGACATAAATAGAGACAGAGAGAGATAGAGAGAGAGAAAGAGGAAGACGGAGACACAGAGAGAGACAGAGAGAGCAAAAAGAGACACAGAGAGAGACACAGAGAGACAGAGAGAGACAGAGAGAGACAGAGAGACAGAGATAGGAATAGAGAGAGACATAGAGAGAGACAGAAAGCAACAGAGAGAGAGACAAAGAGAGACAGAGAGAGAGACAGAGAGACAAAGAGAGACAGAGAGATACAGAGAGAGAGACATAGAGAGACCTAGAAATACAGAGAGAGACAAAGAAAGACAGAGACAGACAGAGAGAAACAGAGAGAGAGACAGACAGAGACAGAAAAGAGACAAAGAGATAGAGACAGAGAGAGACAGAGAAAGACAGAGAGCGACAGAGAGAGACAGAAAGAGACATACAGAGAGAGACATAGAGAGACAGAAGGAGACATAGAGAGAGACAGAGAGAGACAGAGAGAGACAAAGAGAGAAACAGAGAGAGACAGAAATTGAGACAGAAGGAGACAGAAAGAGACAGAGAGAGACAAAGAGACAGAGAGAGACAGAGAGAGACAGAAAGAGAAACAGAGAGACAAAGAGAGAAATAGAGAGAGACAGAGAGAGAGACAGAGAGAGAAACAGAGAGAGACAGAGATAGAGAGGGAGACACAGGGAGACACATGAGAGAAAGAGCTAGACAGAGAGATACAGAGAGAGAGACAGAGAGAGACATTGAGAGACAGAGAGACAGAGAGAGACAGGGAGAGACAGAGAGAGAGAAGGAGAGAGACATAGATAGAGACAGAGAGAGACAGAGAGAGAGAAAGAGAGAGACAGAGACACAGAGACAGACAGAGAGAGACACACAGAGAGAGAGACAGAGAGAGAGAGACAGAGAGAGACACAGAGAGAGACAGAGTGAGTCCGAGAGAGACAGAGATAGGGATAGAGAGACATAGAGAGAGACAGAGAGTGACAGAGAGAGAGACAGCGAGAGACAGAGAGAGAGACAGAGAGAGACAGAGAGATACAAAGAGAGACAAAGAGAGACAGAAAGATAGAGAGAGAGAAATAGAGAGACATAGAAATACAGAGAGAAACAAAGAAAGAGAGAGAGAGACAGAGAGAGACAGAGAGAAACAGACAGAGACAGAAAAGAGACAAAGAGAGAGAGACAGAGAGAGACAGAAAAAGACAGAGAGCGACAGAGAGAGACAGAAAGAGACCTAAAGAGAGAGACAAAGAGAGACAGAGAGAGACAAATAGAAAAACAGAGAGAGACAGAGATTGAGACAGAGAGAGACAGAAAGAGACATAGAGAGACAAAGAGACAGAGAGACGGGGAGAGACAGAGAGAGAGACAGAGAGAGAGACATAAATAGAGAGAGAGAGAGACAGAGAGAGAGAAAGAGAGAGACAGAGACACAGAAAGAGACAGAAAGAGAGCAGAGAGAGACAGAGACACAGAGAAACAGAGAGAGACAGAGAGAGACAGAGATAGGGATAGAGAGAGACATAGAGAGAGACAGAGAGCAACAGAGAGAGAGACAGAGAGAGACAGAGAGAGAGACCGAGAGAGACAGAGAGAGTCATAGAGAGACAAAGAGATACAGAGAGATACAGAGAGAGAATCATAGAGAGACATAGAAATACAGAGAGAGACAAAGAAAGACAGATAGAGAGACAGAGAGAGACAGAGAGAGAGACAGAAAGAGACAGAGAAGAGACAAAGAGAGAGAGACAGAGAGAGACAGAGAAAGACAGAGAGCGACAGAGAGAGACAGAAAGAGACATACTGAGAGAGACATAGAGAGACAGAGACAGAGAGAGAGACAGAGAGAGACAGAGAGAGACAAAGAGAGAAACAGAGAGAGACAGAAATTGAGACAGAGAGAGACAGAAAGAGACAGAGAGAGACAGAAAGAGACAGAGAGAGACAGAAAGAGACACAGAGAGACAAAGAGAGAGACAGAGAGACTCAGAGAGAGATAGAGAAAGAAACAGAGAGAGATAGAGAGAGACAGAGAGAGACACAGACAGAGACAGAGAGTAAGACAGAGAGAGTGAGAGAGACAAAAAGAGAGACAGAGATAGGGATAGAGAGAGACAGAGAGTGAGACAGAGAGAGACATAGAGAGTGAGAGAGACAGAAAGAGAGAAAGAGAGAGACAGAGACAGAGAGAGATAGAGACAGAGTGAGATAGACTGAGTGAGACAGAAAGAGAGACAGAGATAGAGACAGAGAGAGACAGAGAGAGACAGAGAGAGACAGAGAGAGACAGAGAGAGAAACAGAGAGACAGAGAGAGAGACAGAGAGACAGACAGAGAGAGAGAGACAGAGAGAGACAGAGAGAGACAGAGAGAGAAACAGAGAGAGACAGAGATAGAGAGGGAGACACAGGGAGACACAGAGAGAGACAGAGCTAGACAGGGAGATACAGAGAGAGAGACAGAGAGAGACACTGAGAGACAGAGAGACAGAGAGAGACAGGGAGAGACAGAGAGAGATAGAGAGAGACATAGATAGAGACAGAGAGAGACAGAGAGAGAGAAAGAGAGAGACAGAGTCACAGAGACAGACAGAGAGAGAGAAAGAGAGAGACACAGAGAGAGAGAGACAGAGAGAGAGACACAGAGAGAGACAAAGAGAGACAGAGTGAGACCGAGAGAGACAGAGATAGGGATAGAGAGAGACATAGAGAGAGACAGAGAGCGACAGAGAGAGAGACAGTGAGAGATAGAGAGAGAGAAAGAGAAAGACAAAGAGAAACAAAGCGAGACAGAGAGATACAGAGAGAGAGACATAGAGAGACATAGAAATACAGAGAGGGACTAAGAAAGACAGAGACAGACAGAGAGAAACAGAGAGTAGACAGAGACAGAAAAGAGACAAAGAGAGAGAGACAGAGAAAGACAGAGAGCGACAGAGAGAGACAGAAAGAGACCTACAGAGAGAGACATAGAGAGATAGAGAGAGACATAGAGAGAGACAGAGAGAGACAGAGAGATACAAAGAGAGACAAAGAGAGACAGAAAGATAGAGAGAGAGAAATAGAGAGACATAGAAATACAGAGAGAAACAAAGAAAGACAGAGAGAGACAGAGAGAAACAGATAAAGACAGAAAAGAGACAAAGAGGGAGAGACAGAGAGAGACAGAGAAAGACAGAGAGCGACAGAGAAAGACAGAGAGCGACAGAGAGAGACAGAAAGAGACCTAAAGAGAGAGACAAAGAGAGACAGAGAGAGAGATAGAGAGAGACAGAGAGAGACAAATAGAAAAACAGAGAGAGACAGAGATTGAGACAGAGAGAGACAGAAAGAGACAGAGAGAGACATAGAGAGACAAAGAGACAGAGAGAGACAGGGAGAGACAGAGAGAGAGACTGAGAGAGACATAAATAGAGACAGAGAGAGACAGAAAGAGAGAAAGAGAGAGACAGAGACACAGAGAGAGACAGAGAGAGACAAAGAGAGAGACAAAGAGAGACAGAGAGAGACACAGAGAGAGAGAGACACAGAGAGACAGAGATAGGGATAGAGAGAGACATAGAGATAGACAGAGAGCGACTGAGAGAGAGACAGAGAGAGACAGAGAGAGACATAGAGAGACAGAGAGATACAGAGAGAGAGACATAGAGAGACATAGAAATACAGATAGAGACAAAGAAAGACAGAGAGAGAGCCAGAGAGAGACAGGGACAGACAGAGACAGAAAAGAGACAAAGAGAGAGAGACCGAGAGAGACAGAGAAAGACAGAGAGAGAGAAAGAGAGAGACAGAGACACAGAAAGAGACAGAGAGAGAGACACAGAGAGAGACAGAGAGAGAGACAGAGAGAGACACAGAGAGATACAGAGAGAGACAGAGAAAGAAACAGAGAGAGACAGAGAGAGAAAGAGATAGAGAGGGAGACACAGGGAGACACAGAGAGAGACAGAGCTAGACAGAGAGATACAGAGAGAGAGACAGAGAGAGACATAGAGAGACAGAGAGACAGAGAGAGACACATAGAGAGACAGAGAGAGACAGAGAGACCGAGAGAGACAGAGATAGGGATAGAGAGAGACATAGAGAGAGACAGAGAGTGACAGAGAGAGAGACAGAGAGAGACAGAGAGAGACAGTGAGAGACAGAGAGAGACAAGGAGAAACAAAGAGAGACAGAAAGATAGAGAGTGAGAGAAATAGAGAGACATAGAAATACAGAGAGAAACAAAGAAAGACAGAGAGAGACAGAGAGAGACAGAGAGAGAAACAGACAGAGACAGAAAAGAGACAAAGAGAGAGAGACTGAGAGAGACAGAGAAAGACAGAGAGCGACAGAGAGAGACAGAAAGAGACCTACAGAGAGAGACAAAGAGAGACAGAGAGAGAAATAAATAGAGACAGAGAGAGACAGAGAGAGAGAAAGAGAGAGACAGAGACACAGAGGGAGACAGAGATAGAGACAGAGAGAGACAGAGAGAGACAGAGAGAGACAGAGAGAGACAGAGAGAGAAACAGAGAGACAGAGAGAGAGACAGAGAGACAGACAGAGAGAGAGAGACAGAGAGAGACAGAGAGAGACAGAGAGAGAAACAGAGAGAGACAGAGATAGAGAGGGAGACACAGGGAGACACAGAGAGAGACAGAGCTAGACAGGGAGATACAGAGAGAGAGACAGAGAGAGACACTGAGAGACAGAGAGACAGAGAGAGACAGGGAGAGACAGAGAGAGAGATAGAGAGAGACATAGATAGAGACAGAGAGAGACAGAGAGAGAGAAAGAGAGAGACAGAGTCACAGAGACAGACAGAGAGAGAGAAAGAGAGAGATACAGAGAGAGAGACACAGAGAGAGAGAAAGAGAGAGACAGAGACACAGAGGGAGACAGAGATAGAGACAGAGAGAGACAGAGAGAGACAGAGAGAGACAGAGAGAGACAGAGAGAGAAACAGAAAGACAGAGAGAGAGACAGAGAGACAGACAGAGAGAGAGAGAGACAGAGAGAGACAGAGAGAGACAGAGAGAGAAACAGAGAGAGACAGAGATAGAGAGGTAGACACAGAGAGAGACAGAGCTAGACAGGGAGATACAGAGAGAGAGACAGAGAGAGACACTGAGAGACAGAGAGACAGAGAGAGACAGGGAGAGACAGAGAGAGAGATAGAGAGAGACATAGATAGAGACAGAGAGAGACAGAGAGAGAGAAAGAGAGAGACAGAGTCACAGAGACAGACAGAGAGAGAGAAAGAGAGAGACACAGAGAGAGAGAGACAGAGAGAGAGACACAGAGAGAGGCACAGAGAGAGACAAAGAGAGACAGAGTGAGACCGAGAGAGACAGAGATAGGGATAGAGAGAGACATAGAGAGAGACAGAGAGCGACAGAGAGACAGTGAGAGATAGAGAGAGAGACAGAGAAAGACAAAGAGAAACAAAGCGAGACAGAGAGATACAGAGAGAGAGACATAGAGAGACATAGAAATACAGAGAGGGACTAAGAAAGACAGAGACAGACAGAGAGAAACAGAGAGTAGACAGAGACAGAAAAGAGACAAAGAGAGAGAGACAGAGAAAGAAAGAGAGCGACAGAGAGAGACAGAAAGAGACCTACAGAGAGAGACATAGAGAGATAGAGAGAGACATAGAGAGAGACAGAGAGAGACAGAGAGATACAAAGAGAGACAAAGAGAGACAGAAAGATAGAGAGAGAGAAATAGAGAGACATAGAAATACAGAGAGAAACAAAGAAAGACAGAGAGAGACAGAGAGAAACAGACAAAGACAGAAAAGAGACAAAGAGAGAGAGACAGAGAGAGACAGAGAAAGACAGAGAGCGACAGAGAAAGACAGAGAGCGACAGAGAGAGACAGAAAGAGACCTAAAGAGAGAGACAAAGAGAGACAGAGAGAGATATAGAGAGAGACAAATAGAAAAACAGAGAGAGACAGAGATTGAGACAGAGAGAGACAGAAAGAGACATAGAGAGACAAAGAGACAGAGAGAGACAGGGAGAGACAGAGAGAGAGACTGAGAGAGACATAAATAGAGACAGAGAGAGACAGAGAGAGAAAGAGAGAGACAGAGACACAGAGAGAGACAGAGAGAGACAAAGAGAGAGACAAAGAGAGACAGAGAGAGACACAGAGAGAGAGAGACACAGAGAGACAGAGATAGGGATAGAGAGAGACATAGAGAGAGACAGAGAGCGACTGAGAGAGAGACAGAGAGAGACAGAGAGAGACATAGAGAGACAGAGAGATACAGAGAGAGAGACATAGAGAGACATAGAAATACAGATAGAGACAAAGAAAGACAGAGAGAGAGCCAGAGAGAGACTGGGACAGACAGAGACAGAAAAGAGACAAAGAGAGAGAGACCGAGAGAGACAGAGAAAGACAGAGAGAGAGAAAGAGAGAGACAGAGACACAGAAAGAGACAGAGAGAGAGACACAGAGAGAGACAGAGAGAGAGACAGAGAGAGACACAGAGAGATACAGAGAGAGACAGAGAAAGAAACAGAGAGAGACAGAGAGAGAAAGAGATAGAGAGGGAGACACAGGGAGACACAGAGAGAGACAGAGCTAGACAGAGAGATACAGAGAGAGAGACAGAGAGAGACATAGAGAGACAGAGAGACAGAGAGAGACACATAGAGAGACAGAGAGAGACAGAGAGACCGAGAGAGACAGAGATAGGGATAGAGAGAGACATAGAGAGAGACAGAGAGTGACAGAGAGAGAGACAGAGAGAGACAGAGAGAGACAGTGAGAGACAGAGAGAGACAAAGAGAAACAAAGAGAGACAGAAAGATAGAGAGTGAGAGAAATAGAGAGACATAGAAATACAGAGAGAAACAAAGAAAGACAGAGAGAGACAGAGAGAGACAGAGAGAGAAACAGACAGAGACAGAAAAGAGACAAAGAGAGAGAGACTGAGAGAGACAGAGAAAGACAGAGAGCGACAGAGAGAGACAGAAAGAGACCTACAGAGAGAGACAAAGAGAGACAGAGAGAGATATAGAGAGAGACAGAGAGAGACAAATAGAGAAACAGAGAGAGACAGAGATTGAGACAGAGAGAGACAGAAAGAGACAGAGAGAGACATAGAGAGACAAAGAGACAGAGAGAGACAGGGAGAGACAGAGAGAGAGACAGAGAGAGACACAAATAGAGACAGAGAGAGATAGAGAGAGAGAAAGAGAAAGACAGAGACACAGAGAGTGACAGAGAGAGCAAAGAGAGACACAAAGAGAGACACAGAGAGACAGAGAGATACAGAGAGAGAGACATAGAGAGACATAGAAATACAGAGAGAGACAAAGAAAGACAGAGAGAGAGACAGAGAGAGACAGAGAGAGGGACAGAAAGAGACAGAAAAGAGACAAAGAGAGAGAGAGACATGAGAGACAGAGAAAGACAGAGAGCGACAGAGAGAGACAGAAAGGAACATACGGAGAGAGACATAGAGTGACATAGATCGACATAGAGAGAGACAGAGAGAGACATAGAGAGACAGAGAGAGACAAAGAGAGAAACAGAGACAGAAATTGAGACAGAGAGAGACAGAAAGAGACAGAGAGAGACAGAAAGAGACAGAGAGAGACAGAGAGAGACAAAAAGAGACACAGAGAGACAAAGAGAGAGACAGAGAGAGACAGAGAGAGATAGAGAAAGAGACAGAGAGAGATAGAGAGAGGCAGAGAGAGACACAGAGAGAGACAGAGAGTGAGACAGAGAGAGAGTGAGAGAGACAGAAAGAGAGACAGAGAGAGACAGAGAGAGACAAAGAGAGAAACAGAGACACAGAGAGCGACAGAGAGAGACAGAAAGAGACCTACAGAGAGAGACAGAGATTGAGACAGAGAGAGACATAGAAAGACAAAGAGAAAGAGAGAGACAGGGAGAGACAGAGAGAGAGACAGAGAGAGACATAAATAGAGACAGAGAGAGACAGAGAGAGAGAAAGAGAGAAACAGAGACAAAGAGAGAGACAGAGAGAGAGCAGAGAGAGACACAGAGAGACAGAGAGATACACAGAGAGACAGAGATAGGGATAGAGAGAGACATAGAGAGAGACAGAGAGCGACTGAGAGAGAGACAGAGAGTTACAGAGAGAGAGACAGAGAGAGACAGAGAGAGAGAGACAGAGAGAGACACAGAGAGAGACAGAGTGAGACCGAGAGAGACAGAGATGGGGATAGAGAGAGACAGAGAGAGACAGAGTAAGACAAAGAGAAACAAAGCGAGACAGAGAGATACAGAGAGAGAGACAGAGAGAGACATAGAAATACAGAGAGAGACAAAGAAAGACAGAGACAGACAGAGAGAAACAGAGAGACAGACAGAGACAGAAAAGAGACAAAGAGAGAAAGACAGAGAGAGACAGAGAAAGACAGAGAGCGACAGAGAGAGACAGAAAGAGACCTACAGAGAGAGACATAGAGAGATAGAGAGAGACATAGAGAGAGACAGAGAGAGACAAAGAGAGAAACAGAGAGAGACAGAGATAGAGACAGAGAGAGACAGAAAGAGACAGAGAGAGACATAGAGAGACAGAGAGACAGAGAGAGAAGGGAAAGACAGAGAGAGAGACAGACACTCCAGAAGAGTGTATAAGGTTCTGGAGAATCTAAATCCCTCTTATGGTCTGCATACAATGTACATAAACACAGCCTCACATACACTTCTAAAAATTTAAAGAAGAGCGGGGCCACTGAAAGGGCTCAACAATTAACAGCATTGTCTCCTCTTCCAGAGAACCTGGGATCAACTACCAGCAACTATATTGTGGCCCATCTCCAGTTCCAGGAGATCAGACAGACAGGCAGACAGACAGAGATAAGGATGGCAGGCCTGCCTGGTCTTTCATTTTTTCTTATCCTTTTAAAAAATGTTTATTTATTTATTTATTTATTCATTTATTTATTAGATATAAGTACCCTGTAGCTGCCTTCAGACACTCCAGAAAGGAATGTCAGATTCTGGAGAATCTAAATCCCTCTTATGGTCTGCATATGATGTACATAAACACAGCCTCACATATACTTCTAAAAATTTAAAGATGGGTGGGGCTACTGAAAGGGCTCAACATATAACAGCATTGTCTCCTCTTCCAGAGAACCTGGGATCAACTACCAGCAACTATATGGTGGCCCATCTCCAGTTCCAGAAGATCAGACAGACAGACAGACAGACAGATATTAGGATGGCAGGCCTGCCTGGTCTTTCTTTTCTTCTTATCATTTTTAAAAAATGATTATCTATTTATTTATTTATTTATTAGATATAAGTTCACTGTAGCTGTCTTCAGACACTCAAGAAGAGGGTGTCAGATTCTGGAGTATATAAATCCCTCTTATTGTCTGCATATGATGTACATAAACACAGACTCACATTTACTTCCAAAAATTTAAAAATGTGTGGGGCCACTGAAAGGGCTCAACAATTAACAGCATTGTCCCTTTTCCAGAGAACCTGGGATCAACTACCAGCAACAATATGGTGGCCCATCTCCAGTTCCAGAAGATCAGACAGACAGACAGACAGTCAGAGATAAGGATGGCAGTCCTGCTGGTCTTTCTTTCTTTCTTAACTTTTTGAAAAAATGTTTACTTATTTATTTATTTATTTATTTATTTATTTATTTATTTATTAGATATAAGTACACTGTAGCTGTCTTCAGACACTCCAGAAGAGGGTGTCAGATTCTGGAGAATATAAATCCCTCTTATGGTCTGCATATGATGTACATAAACACAGACTCACATTTACTTCCAATAATTTAAAGATGTGTGGGGCCACTGAAAGGGTTCAACAATTAACAGCATTGTCTCCTCTTCAGGAGAACCTGGGATCAACTACCAGACACTATATGGTGGCCCATCTCCAGTTCCAGGAGATCAGACAGACAGACAGACAGACAGAGTTAAGGATCTCAGGCCTGCCTTGTCTTTCTTTTTTTCTTATCATTTTTAAAAAATGATTATTTATTTATTTATTTATTTATTTATTTATTTATTTATGTATTTATTAGATATGAGTACATGGTAGCAGTCTTCAGACACTCCAGAAGAGGGTGTCAGATTCTGGACAATCTAAATCCCTCTTATGGTCTGCAAATGATGTACATAAACACAGCCTCACATATACTTCTAAAAATTTAAAGATGGGTGGGGCCATTTTATGTCTCAAATATTAACAGCATTGTCTCCTCTTCCAGAGAAACTGGGTTCAACTACCAGCAACTATATGGTGGCCCATTTCCAGTTCCAGGGGATCAGACAGACAGACAGACATACAGACAGATAGAGATAAGGATGGCAGGCCTGCCTGGTCTTTCTTTCATTCTTATCCTTTTAAAGAAATGTTTATTTATTTATTTATTTATTTATTTATTTATTTATTTATTAGATATAAGTACACTGTAGCTGTCTTCAGACACTCAGGAAGAGGGTGTCAGATTCTGGAGAATCTAAATCCCTCTTATGGACTGCATATGATGTACATAAGCACAGACTCACAATTACTTCCAAAAATTTAAAGATGTGTGGGGCCACTGAAAGGGCTCAACAATTAACAGCATTGTCTCCTCTTCCAGAGAACCTGGGATCAACTACCAGCAACTATATGGTGGCCCATCTCCAGTTCCCGGGTATCACACAGACAGACAGACAGACTAGGATGGCAGGCCTGCCTGGTTTTTCTTTCTTTCTTATTCTTTTTAAAACATGTTTCTTTCTTTCTTTCTTTCTTTCTTTCTTTCTTTCTTTCTTTCTTTCTTTATTTATTTATTATATATAAGTACACTGTAGATGTCTTCAGACACTCCAGAAGAGGGTATCAGTTTCTGGAGAATCTAAATCCCTCTTATGGTCTGCATACAATGTACATAAACACAGCCTCACATATACTTCTAAAAATTTAAAGATGGGTGGGGCCACTGAAAGGGCTCAACAATTAACAGCATTGTCTCCTATTCCAGAGAACCTGGGATCAACTACCAGCAACTATATGGTGGCCCATCTCTAGTTCCAGGGGATCAGACAGACAGACTGACAGACAGAGATAAGGATGGCAGGCCTACCTTGTCTTTTTTTCCTTCTTATCCTTTTAAAAAAATGTTTATTTATTTATTTATTTATGTATTTATGTGTTTATTAGATATAAGTACACAGTAGCTGTCTTCAGACACTCCAGAAGAGGGTGTCAGATTCTGGAGAATCTAAATCCCTCTTATGGTCTGCATATGATGTATATAAACACAGCCTCACATATGCTTCTAAAAATTTAAAGATGGGTGGGGCCACTTAAAGGGCTCAACAAATAACAGCATTGTCTCCTCTTCCAGAGAACCTGGGATCAACTACCAGCAAAAATATGGTGGCCCATCTCCAGTTTCAGGGGATCAGACAGACAGACAGACAAACAGACAAGGATGGCAGGCCTGCTTGGTTTTTATTTCTTTCTTATCCTTTTTAAAACATGTTTATTTATTTATTTATGTATTTATTAATTATAAGTACACTCTAGTTGTCTTCAGACACTCCAGAAGAGGGTGTCAGATTCTGGAGAATCTAAATCCCTCTTATGGTCTGCATATGATGTACATAAACACAGCCTCACAAATACTTCCAAAAATTTAAAGATGGGTGGGGCCACTGAAAGGGCTCAAAAATTAACAGCATTGTCTCCTCTTGCAGAGAAACTGGGATCAACTACCAGCAACTATATGGTGGCGCATCTCCAGTTCCAGGGTATCAGACAGACAGACAGATAGACAGAAATAAGGATGGCAGGCCTTCCTGGTCTTTCTTTTTTTCTTATCCTTTTTAAAATATTTATTTATTTATTTATTTATTTATGTATTTATTAGATATAAGTACACTATAGCTGTCTTCAGACACTCCAGAAGAGGGTGTCAGATTCTGAAGAATATAAATACCTCTTATGGTCTGCATATGATGTACATAAACACAGACTCACATTTACTTCAAAAAATTTAAAGATGTGTGCGGCCACTGAAAGGGCTCAACAATTAACAGCATTGTCTCCTCTTCCAGAGAACCTGGGATCAACTTCTAGCAACTATATGGTGGCCCATCTCCAGTTCCAGGGGATCAGACAGACAGACAGACAGTCAGAGATAAGGATGGCAGGCCTGCCTGTTCTTTCTTTCTTTCTTATCCTTTTAAAAAATGTTTATTTATTTATTTATTTATTTATTTATTTATTTATTTATTTATTTATGTATTAATTAGATATAAGTACACTGTAGCTGTCTTCAGACACTCCAGAAGAGGGTGTAAGATTCTGGAGAATCTAAATCCCTCTTATGTTCTGCATATGATGTACATAAATATAGCCTCACATATACTTCTAAAAATTTAAAGATGGCTGAGGCCACTGAAAGGGCTCAACAATTAACAGCATTGTCTCCTCTTCCAGAGAACCTGGGATCAACTATCAGCAACTATATGGTGGCCCATCTTTAGTTCCCGGGGATCAGACAGACCCAGAGACAGAGATAAGGATGGCAGGCCTGCCAGTTCTTTCTTTCTTTCTTATCCTTTTTAAAAAATGTTTATTTATTTATTTTATTTATTTATTTATTAGATATAAGTACACTGTAGCTGTCTTCAGACACTCCAGAAGAGGGTGTCAGATTCTCGAGAATCTAAATCCCTCTTATGGTCTGCATATGATGTACATAAACACAGCCACACATACACCTCTAAAAATTTAAAGATCAGAGGGGCCACTGAAAGGGCTCAACAATTAACAGCATTGTCCCCTCTTCCAGAGAACCTGGGAACAACTACCAGCAACTATATTGTGGCCCATCTCCAGTTCCAGGAGATCAGACAGACAGACGTACAGACAGACAGGGATAAGGATCGCAGGCCTGCCTGGTCTTTCTTTTTTTCTTATCCTTTTAAAAAATGTTTATTTATTTATTTATTTATTTATTTATTTATTTATTTATTTATTAGATATAAGTACACTGTAGCTGTCTTCAGACACTCCAGAAGAGGGTGTCAGATTCTGGAGAATCTAAATCCCTCTTATGGTCTGCATATGATGTACATAAACACAGCCTCACAAATACCTCTAAAAATTTAAAGATGGGATGGGCCACTGAAAGGGCTCAAAAATTAACAGCATTATCTCCTCTTCCAGAGAACCTGGGATAAACTACCAGCAACTATATGGTGGCCCATCTCCAGTTCCAGGGGATCTGACAGATAGACAGACAGACAGACAGACAGACAAGGTGGCAGGCCTGCCTGGTCTTTCTTTTTTCTTATCCTTTTTAATAATGTTTATTTATTTATTCATTAATTTATTAGATATAAGTACACTGTAGCTTTCTTCAGACACTCCAGAAGAGGGTGTCAGATTCTGGAGAATATAAATCCCTCTTATGGTCTGCATATGATGTACATAAACACAGACTCACATTTACTTCCAAAAATTTAAAGATGTGTGCGGCCACTGAAAGGGCTCAACAATTAACAGCATTGTCTCCTCTTCCAGAGAACCTGGGATCAACTACCAGCAACTATATGGTGGCCCATCTCCAGTTCCAGGGGATCAGACAGACAGAAAGGCATTCAGAGATAAGGATGGCAGGCCTGCCTGGTCTTTCTTTCTTACTTATCCTTTTGAAAAAATGTTTACTTATTTATTTATTTATTTATTTATTTATTTATTTATTTATTTATTTATTTATTAGATATAAGTACACTGTAGCTTTCTTCAGACACTCCAGAAGAGGGTGTCAGATTCTGGAGAATTTAAATCACTCTTATGGTCTGCATATGATGTATATAAACACAGCCTCACATATACTTCTAAAAATATAAAGATGGGTGGGGCCGCTGAAAGCGCTCAACAATTAACAACATTTTCTCCTCTTCCAGAGAACCTGGGATCAACTACCAGCAACTATATGGTGGCCCATCTCCAGTTCCAGGGGATCAGACAGAGAGACAGACACAGACAGAGATAAGGATGGCAGGCCTGCCTGTTGAGGCCCGCCCGCGGTCCACAACACGAACGGTTCACTGAGAATGGCAGTTCCCTGCAAAGAGAGGAAACTAGATGGGGCGGAAGAAAAGAATGAAGCCAGGACAACAAGTTCTGATTGAGGTTCAATTTAATATTTCCAGACACTCAGTTTATAAAGGAAGGGGGAGGGAACCCAATTTCCCTCCCAGTAACTCAGGGTCCAGTAGCAGGACGAACACGTGTGTGACTCCAGGCAGCAGAGGCAGGTTCCAGCAGTGGGCGTGGCAGGACGAATGAGCCGGTAGCTCCACCCTTGAGCAGGCAGGTTCCAGGCTGGGGGGAAGGGAGGCCACATTTCCCCCCATTAGATAACAAAACAAAAATAAAAAAAAGGGGGTGGCCTGTGGCAGAAAAATTATCTATGTTCAATAGTTCTGCCTGAGTTCCTAGGGCTAAAGTAAAAACTGTATCTGGCTGAGACTGTCTTAAAAGCACTGACTGAATAGCAGCACTGGGCTGTAGGCTCTGACTTTATAATGCTAATTAGTGCTGAATAGGTAGCTACCTGTTTACATTTTAAGTAGGGCGTTGGAACCCTGGCTGAGTTTAACTAAACAATTTTAGAATAACACTGAGCTGAAAATTATCCACAATTTTGGGTGAAAGGCAGGGGGACAGGGAGAAGGGGTTAAGACTGGCTGGCTCCTAGTACAAGGCCAATTGGCTTTTTTATTTTTTGGGTGGGAGGCAGTGAAGGGCCTGCTCTTACAACAGCAAGGTCTCCAATCTCTCTCCCCCCTATTAATTAAGTTTAAATAGGCAATGCTTAACAGAGGTGATCAAATGATTTTCTCATCCGTAGATGAGTGGGCCTTTAACCTTGACTTGGGTGGACATTAGCCTGATTCCTCCCGTGAGCATTGTAACGACTCACATCTGTGGCTCTTGGTATCTTTTGGGGACGGGAGGCAGAGCCTTAAGTATTTTTGGTTTTTAGCTGGAGTCAGATACCAACCTCTTTCAAATCAGGTGTGTCGCACAGGGAACTCAGAAACGGTCAAACTGGACCTTCCCTCCGCAGTAATCTCCTGCGCCAAGCGGTACCCATACCGTATTCATATGATTATGAATCAGTAGCGCAATTCTGAGTTATTGCGAGGTCTCTATATGAGACTTGTCAACCTCAGATTTAGCAAGGCCTAGACAAGAACTATGTCAGTATTAACACCATTAATTTTGGTTAAAATAGGAGCTGAAAGTCTTTCCTCTTCATCCCTGTTATTTCCAGTAGCCTGAGGAACTAAGGACACCTTGCAGTAACAGCAAGGGTGAAAAGCCAGAGGCCAGCTAAGGGACTAAGCCTATTTCTATTAAAATAAGAACTAATCTTTGTAAATATATATGAAATTTTTACTTCCCTAGCTCTCCTGTTAAATCTAAATCCTATCTTAGACTGAAAAGCCACATGCTGGGATGTCCTTGGAAGGGAGATTAGCAATACCACCTGTTTGCTCGTAGGGGCGGGGCGGAGAACCGGAGAATGTAGATTGACCTGCTTGAGAGAAGGAAGAATTCTAAACAATGAGAGTGTAGCAATGTAAATTTTCTGTTTGGAGAAGTCAAGGTACTTTATTTAGATGCAAATTGTAAAGCTAAAGTTAATCTCCGGCCTCTTGTAGGGGAATTGGCTCAGAGGAAACAGTGTTTTTTGAGAGCTTCCACTCCCAGCACAAGAGGAATTTTAGTCTTTAGAATGATACTTACGAGAAGAGACAGAATCTGTGTTTACCTGACGAATTAATCTCTCTGGTAGCCACTGTGCTTTATCTTCATCTCGTGAAAAAACACAAACCGAGCCTCTTCCCCAGATTAGAACTGGATCTGGACCCTTCCATTTATTAGTCAGGGCGTCCTTCCATTTTACCAATGCATAAGAATTAGAAGTAACTGGGTGCCAGTGGCGTTCCGCTGCAGACTGACCTTTAATGTCAGTTTGCAAAAAGTTTAGGACAAATAAGGTAAAGGCAAGGTGAGCCTTTGGTGACCTTGGGGGAAACGCTCTGAATTAACTTTGTTAGGTAATTTAGAATATAGGAATCTCTAATAATTGGACTGAATATTAGACCAGTCTAAGATTGAGTTAGAATGGCTGGTCACACTGAAGAAGAGTGAAAAATCATTATGACTCTATTAAATGACTAATTTTACTAAGTCTGAATATACAGTCTCTGATGTACTATTGTTATAAAGTTAAAAGGCTAGAAGCTAGTCTAAACTGGAAAAATGACAAGCAAGGATGGATCTAAAACATGAATTTAATCTTTTAGTCCTTTTAATCAGGACACTGAGTTAACTTACCTGTCAGCTCAGCACACGAATTACCAATATGCTTTTGTAGAGTTCTGTGGAGAGAACCTGTTTTTTCCTTTTCTTAATAAGGTAGCTGTTTTAGGATCAATCTATAAGCCAATAAGTAGACCCTTTTAAGATACTAAAAAGCATTTATTAAATTTGACATTTTAATCTCAAATTTTGAAAATAAAGGTATGTTTTAAATAGTGTGCATGGAAATGCACTAAATAGTATATATGGGGATACAATTTCTCTCTTTTGTCTTTTAAGAGGTTAAAGTTTAAAATTTTACAATATCTAACCTTTTGAATTAATAACTTTTTGGACAAAACATTTTAAATATTTGGCTGTAAAGGGGCAGTGACTAATTGCACTTTCAATTATTTTTCTTAAGGAACGGTTGTAACTAGAAGGCTAGAAAAGTTATTAAGAGTCACACGTGCATAATTTATTTATTTATTAACTAAAAATATGTATAAGCAATTGTAAATTTGAGAATTAATAGTATCTGAGGGATGAACAATTTTAAGTAATTATGAGCTCAGAGATGCAGCATTGACTATCAATATATAAATTAAGGTTTGATTGTTCAGCATTTTAAAACACTATCTACAGCACACAACCAGATTATTTGTGCTGGAATAGGGGCAACTGTGTGTCTTAAGACTCCGCTCCACAGCAGCTAGTTGGGCCCACGTGGCCAACGATCGGCTGGGAGGATGAGAAAAATAACTTTACAATAATGTGGTTTTTTTGGCCAAAGAATTGTCTTGGGCACAACTAATTTTTAATTACCAATTAACAACAATTATAAAAGCTTTCTTTATTTTTTGTAAAACCTTTTGTAGTAAACTAAAACACTAAATAATAAAAGGATACTGTCTCTGAATCTTTTGGGTGAGAGCAAGGATTTAAGGTAAACTTCCCTTGAGAAGCATTAGTTAATAAAATACTTTTCACTTAGGAAACAATATATACTGAAAGATTAAAACTTTTGGCTTCTTGTAAAGAAGCAGAAACAATAAACATTTTTCTTACATAATGTAAAGCTATATTAGCCATACGTAGAGGCAAAATTTTCTAGTGATTACCAGTTTACTAGAAGCAAAAATCTTTGAATTTAAGCATTATTTTAAACATCTGAATAGATCTGTAACACTGTTAAAAAGAAATTTTCTTGAACACAGGGAAAAACATTTTTAGGCATTGTTTGCAAAACAAAAGAAAAGGCCACAAGCCGCTCTGGGACTGCCCAGAGCCCTGTATTGACTCAAAGGTAAAATACTTTTTAATCTGAGCATCAATCTTAAATTTGCAATCAAACTGCAAGCTGCAGTCAATGGAACAATGGCAGTTTTAACCATAATTTTTAAGTTTTTGTGCAAGGTTAGGATAATACCTATAACTTTGGGAAAGCAAAACCTATGTTTAAAACAATTTATCACTGTTAAAATCAATATTAGAAGCATTACTATCATATTACGAAGTTTGGATATCAATTAATACCTATGAATACCTATTAAAGCAAGCTTTAACGCTTTAATAAAGAGGCATTGCTTTATATCTTATCTTAAATTTTACTATTTAGGATAGGAACCACATTAATCATTATCTAAACTAGAAATATCTTAAGAGACTCAGCCTCTGAAGCTTAATCTCAAACTTTAACTCGCTTCAGGACCTCACCAACTTTCTCCCAGGTTCCACAATCTATCGTTTCTTCTTCTTTGAACCATGGACAACAGCTATCTATCTTATCTAAAAGATTTCTGACTTTGAACCCTTCCTTCTTCCACCTAAGCAGCTTTCTAAAAAGCTGCGGCACACCGCCTGTCTCCGTATCTAGTTCTGATTTACGAACTGCTGACCCAAAGCAGAACCAGTGTTGGGTCAGCACTGTTTCAAACTTGATTCGTATCCTACCGCATCCTCAGCAACACTTTACAAAACTGAAATTTTTTAGGCTAGCGCTAGCATGTGTACCTGTCCGTTGCTCCGATGCTCCTCCGATACGAAGATTCTTTCCTTTCTTGTGGAGCTCCACACAGCAGTCGTTTCTCTTAACATCCCTCTGCCATTGTTCAGGTCCCAGTTCTGGCGCCAACTGTTGCGGCCCGCCCGCGGTCCACAACACGAACAGTTCACTGAGAATGGCAGTTCCCTGCAAAGAGAGGAAACTAGACGGGGCGGAAGAAAAGAATGAAGCCAGGACAACAAGTTCTGATCGAGGCTCAATTTAATATTTCCAGACACTCAGTTTATAAAGGAAGGGGGAGGGAACCCAATTTCCCGCCAAGTAACTCAGGGTCCAGTAGCAGGACGAACCCGTGTGTGACTCCAGGCAGCAGAGGCAGGTTCCAGCAGTGGGCGTGGCAGGACGAATGAGTCGGTAGCTCCACCCTTGAGCAGGCAGGTTCCAGGCTGGGGGGAAGGGAGGCCACACCTGCCTGTTCTTTCTTTCTTTCTTATCCTTTTAAAACATGTTTATTGATTTATGTATTTATTTATTTCTTTATTTCTTTATTTATTTATTTATTTATTTATTAGATATAAGTACACTGTAGCTGTCTTCAGACACGCCAGAAGAGGGTGTCAGATTCTGGAGAATCTAAATCCCTCTTATGGTCTGCATATGATGAACATAAACACAGCCTCACATATACTTCTAAAAATTTAAAGGTGGCTGAGGCCACTGAAAGGGCTCAACAATTAACAGCATTGTCTCCTCTTCCAGGGAACCTGGGATCAACTATCAGCAACTATATGGTGGCCCATCTCCAGTTCCCGGGTATCAGACAGACAGACAGACAGACAGGGATAAGGATCGCAGGCCTGCCTGGTCTTTCTTTTTTTCTTATCCTTTTAAAAAATGTTTATTTATTTATTAATTTATTTATTTATGTATTTATTAGATATAAGTACACTGTAGCTGTCTTCAGACACTCCAGTAGAGGGTGTCAGATTCTGAAGAATCTAAAACCATCTTATGGTCTGCATATGATGTACATAAACACAGCCTCAGATATACTTCCAAAAATTTAATGAAGGGTGGTGCCACTGAAAGGGCTCAACAATTAACAGCATTATGTCCTCTTCCAGAGAACCTGGGATCAACTACCAGTAACTATATGGTGGCTCATCTCCAGTTCCCACGGATCAGACAGACAGACAGACAGACAGACAAACAGAGATATGGATGGCAGGCCTGCCTGGTCTTTCTTTTTTTCTTATCCTTTTTAAAAATGTTTATTTATTTATTTATTTATTTATTTATTTATTTATTTATTTATGTATTTATTAGATATAAGTACACTGTAGCTGTCTGCAGACACTCCAGAAGAGGGTGTCAGATACTGGAGAATCTAAATCCCTCTTATGGTCTGCATATGATGTACATAAACACAGCCTCACATACAATTCTAAAAATTTAAAGATGGGTGGGACCATTGAAAGGGCTCATCAATTAACATCATTGTCTCCTCTTCCAGAGAACCTGGGATCAACTTCCAGCAACTATATGGTGGCCCATCTGTATTTCCAGGGTATCAGACAGACATACAGACAGACAGAGATAAGGATGGCTGGCCTGCCAGGTCTTTCTTTCTTACTTATCCTGTTTAAAAAATGTTTGTTTATTTATTTATTTATTTATTTATTTATTTATTTATTTATTTATGTATTTATTAGACATAAGTACACTGTAGCTGTCTTCAGACAGTCCAGAAAAGGGTGTCAGATTCTGGAGAATCTAAATCCCTCTTATGGTCTGCATATGATGTACATAAACAGAGCCTCACATATACTTCTAAACATTTAAATATGGGTGGGGCCACTGAAAGGGCTCAACAATTAACAGCATTGTCTCCTCTTCCAGAGAACCTGGGAAAAACTAACAGCAAATATATGGTGTCCCATATCCAGGTCCAGAGGTTCAGACAGACAGACAGACAGACAGAGATAAGGATTGCAGGCCTGCCTGATTTTTCTTTCTTTCTTACTTATCCTTTATAAAAAAATGTTTATTTATTTTTTAATTTATTTATTTATGTATTTATTAGATATAAGTAGACTGTAGCTGTCTTCAGACACTCCAGTAGACGGTGTCAGATTCTGAAAAATCTAAAACCATCTTCTGGTCTGCATATGATGTACATAAACACAGCCTCAGATATACTTCTAAAAATTTAATGAAGGGTGGGGCCACTAAAAGGGCTCAACAATTAACAGCATTATCTCCTCTTCCACAGAACCTGGGATCAACTACCAGAAACTATATGGTGGCTCATCTCCAGTTCCCAGGGATCAGACAGACAGACAGACACACAGACAGAGATATGGATGGCAGGCCTGCCTGGTCTTTCTTTCTTTCTTATCCTTTTTAAAAAATGTTTATTTATTTATTTATTTATTTATTTATTTATTTATTTATTAGGTATAAGTACACTGTAGCTGTTTTTAGATACTCCAGAAGATGGTGTCAGTTTCTGTAGAATCTAAATCCCTCTTATAATCTGCATATGATGTACATAAACACAGCCTAACATACAGTTCTAAATATTTAAAGATGGGTGGGGCCATTGAAAGGGCACAACAATGAACAGCATTGTCTCCTCTTCCAGAGAACCTCGGCTCAACTACCAGCAACTATATGGTGGCCCATCTCCAGTTCCAGGGGATCAGACAGACAGACAGACAGACAGACAGAGATAAGGATGGCAGGCCTGCCTGGTCTTTCTTTCTTTCTTATCCTTTTGAAAAAATGTTTACTTATTTATTTATTTATTTATGTATTTATTAGATATAAGTACACTGTAGCTGTCTTCAGACACTCCAGAAGAGGGTGTCAGATTCTGGAGAATCTAAATCCCTCTTATGGCCTGCATATGATGTACATAAACACAGACTCACGTATACTTCTAAAAATTTAAAGATGTGTGGGGCCACTGAGAGGGCTCAACAATTAACAGCATTGTCTCATCTTCCAGAGAACCTGGGATCAACTACCAGCAACTATATGGTGGCCCATCTCCAGTTCCAGTGGATCAGAAAGACAGACAGACAGACAGACAGAGATAAGGATGGCAGGCCTGCCTGGTCTTTCTTTATTTCTTATTCTTTATAAAAAATGTTTATTTATTTATTTATTTATTTATTTATTTATTTATTTATTTATGTATTTATTAGATATAAGTACACTGTGTCTGTCTTCAGACACTCCAGAAGAGGGTGTCAGATTCTGGAGAATCTAAATCCCTCTTATGGTCTGCATATGATATACATAAACAAAGCCTCACATATACTTCAAAAATTTAAAGATGCATGGGGTCACTGTAAGGGCTCAACAATTAACAGCATTATCTCCTCTTGCAGACAACCTGGGATCAACTACCAGCAACTATATGGTGGCTCATCTCCAGTTCTAGGGGATCAGACAGAAAGACAGACAGACAGACAGAGATAAGGATGGCAGGCCTGCCTGGTTTTTTTTCTTTCTTATCCTTTTTAAAAATGTTTATTTATTTATTTATGTATTTATTAAATATAAGTACACTGTAGTGGTCTTCAGACACTCCAGAAGAGGGTGTCAGATTCTGGAGAATCTAAATCCCTCTTATGGTCTGCATATGATGTACATAAACACAGACTCACATTTACTTCCAAAAATTTAAAGATGTGTGGGGCCACTGAAAGGGCTCAACAATTAACAGCATTGTCTCCTCTTCTAGAGAATCTGGGATCAACTACCAGCAACTATATGGTGGCCCTTCTCCAGTTCCAGGGTATCAGACAGACAGACAGACAGACAGACAGACAGAGATAAGGATGGCAGGCCGGCCTGGTCTTTCTTTCTTTCTTATCCTTTTTAAATAATGTTTATTTATATATTTATTTATTTATTTATTTATTTATTTATTTATTTATTTATTTATTAGATATAAGTACACTGTAGCTATCTTTAGACACTCCAGAAGAGGGTGTCAGATTCTGGAGAATCTAAATCCCTCTAACGATCTGCATATGATGTATATAAACACAGCCTCACATTTTCTTCTAAAAATTTAAAGATGGGTGTGGCTTGGAATAAGATGAGTAACCCTAAAAAAGTCAAAAAATGAAAAATCACACTGTAGGACTTGGAATATGGTGAGAAACCCTGAAAAAGTCGAAAAATGAGAAAATCATGCAGTAGTACCTGGAATATGGTGAGAAACACTGAAAAAGTCTTAAAATGAGAATATCACACTCTAGGACTTGGAATATGGTGAGAAACCTTGAAAATGTCGAAAAATGAGAAAATCATGCAGTAGGACCCAGAATATGGTGAGAAACACTGAAAAAAAGTCAAAAAATAAGAAAATCACGCAGTAGGACCTGGAAGCTGGTGAGAAACCCTGAAAGAGTCGAAAAATGAGAAAATCAATCTGTAGGATCTGGAATATGTTGAGAAACCCTGAAAAATTCGAAAAAAGCAAAAATCACACTCTAGGACTTGGAATATGTTGAGAAACCCTGAAAAAGTCAAAAAATGAGAAAATCACACTGTAGGACTTGGAATATGGTCAGAAACACTGAAAAAGTCGAAAAATGAGAAAATCACACTGTAGGACTTGGAATATGGTGAGAAACCCTGAAAAGGTCGAAAAATGAGAAAATCACGCAGTAGGACCTGGGATTTGGTGAGAAACACTGAAAAAGTCTTAAAATAGAAAATCACACTGTAGTACTTGGAATATGGTGAAAAATACTGAAAAAGTCTTAAAATGAGAAAATCACACCGTAGGACCTGGAATATGGTGAGAAACCCTGAAAAAGTCAAAAAATGAGAAAAATCACACTGTAGTACATGGAATATGGTGAGAAACTCTGAAAAAGTCGCAAATTATAAAATGACAGTGTAGGACCTGGAATATGTTGAGAAAACCTGAAATATTCAAAAATGAGAAAATGACAATGTAGAACCTGGAATACCGTAAGAAACCCTGAAAAAGTTAAAAAATGAGAAAATCACACTCTAGGACTGGAATATGGTGAGAAACCCTGAAACATCGAAAAATGAGAAAATCATGTAGTAGGACCCAGAATATGGTGAGAAATCCTGAAAAAAGTCGAAAAATGAGAAAATCACGCAGTAGGACCTGGAAGCAAGTGAGAAACCCTGAAAAAGTCGAAAAATGAGAAAATCAAACTGTAGGACCTGGAATATGTTGAGAAACCCTGAAAAATTCGAAAAAGGCAAAAATCACACTCTAGGACTTGGAATATGATGAGAAACCGTGAAAAAGTCAAAAAATAAAAAAATCACACTGTAGTACCTGGAATATTTTGAGAAACACTAAAAAAGTTTAAAATGAGAAAATCACCCAGTAGGACCTGGAAAGTGGTGAGAAACCTTGAAAGAGTTGAAAAATAAGAAAATCAAACTTGTAGTACATGCAATATGGTGACAAACCCTGAAAAAGTCGAAAAATGAGAATATCACACTCTAGGACTTGGAATATGATGAGAAACCCTGAAAAAGTCAAAAAATGAGAAAATCACACTTTAGGACTTGGAATATGGTGAGAAACCCTGAAAAAGTCGAAAAATGAGAAAATAATGCACTAGGACCCAGAATATGATGAGAAACACAGAAAAAGTCTTAAAATGAGAAAATCACACTGTAGGACCTGGAATATGGTAAGAAACTCTGAAAATGTCGAAAAATGAGAAAATGACACTGTAGGAGCTGGAATATGGTGAGAAGTCATGAAAGTCAAAAAAAAAAAAAAAGAAATACACACTTGTAGGACTTGCAATATGGTGAGAGACCCTGAAAAAGTCTTAAAATGAGAAAATCACACTGTAGGACTTGGGATATGGTGAGAAACCCTGAAAAAGTCGAAAAATTAGAAAATCAAACTGTAGGAACTGGAATATGCTGAGAATCCCTGAAAAATTCGAAAAATGCGAAAATCACACTCTAGGACTTGGAATATGATGAGAAACCCTGAAAAATTCAAAAAATGAGAAAATCACACTGTAGTACCTGGTATATGGTGAGAAACACTAAAAGAGTATTAAAATGAGAAAATCACACAGTAGGACCTGGAATATGGTGAGAAACCCTGAAAAAGTCCAAAAATAAGAAAATAAAACTTGTAGTACATGCAATATGGTGAGAAACACTGAAAAAGTCGAAAAATGAGAATATCACACTCTAGGACTTGGAATATGGTGAGAAACTCTGAAAAAGTCAAAAAATGAGAAAATCACCCTGTAGGACTTGGAATATGGTGAGAAACCCTGAAAAAGTCAACAAATGAGAAAAATCACACTGTAGTACATGGAATATGGTGAGAAACTCTGAAAAAGTCGCAAATAAGAAAATGACAGTGTAGGACCTGGAATATGTTGAGAAAACCTGAAATATTAAAAAATGATAAAATGACAATGTAGAACCTGGAATAAGGTAAGAAACCCCGAAAAATTTAAAAAAAGAGAAAATCACACTGTAGGACCTGGAATATGGTGAGAAACACTGAAAAAGTCAAAAAATAAGAATATCACACTCTAGGACTTGGAATATGGTGAGAAACCTGAAAAAGTCAAAACATGAGAAATTCATGCAGTAGGACCCAGAATATGGTGAGAAACCCTGAAAGAAGTCGGAAAATGAGAAAATCACACTTTAGGACTTGGAATATGATGAGAAACCCTGAAAAAGTCAAAAAATGAGAAAATCACACTTTAGGACTTGGAATATGGTGAGAAACCCTGAAAAAGTCGAAAAATGAGAAAATAATGCACTAGGACCCAGAATATGATGAGAAACACAGAAAAAGTCTTAAAATGAGAAAATCACACTGTAGGACCTGGAATATGGTAAGAAACTCTGAAAATGTCGAAAAATGAGAAAATGACACTGTAGGAGCTGGAATATGGTGAGAAGTCATGAAAGTCAAAAAAAAAAAAAGAAATACACACTTGTAGGACTTGCAATATGGTGAGAGACCCTGAAAAAGTCTTAAAATGAGAAAATCACACTGTAGGACTTGGGATATGGTGAGAAACCCTGAAAAAGTCGAAAAATTAGAAAATCAAACTGTAGGAACTGGAATATGCTGAGAATCCCTGAAAAATTCGAAAAATGCGAAAATCACACTCTAGGACTTGGAATATGATGAGAAACCCTGAAAAATTCAAAAAATGAGAAAATCACACTGTAGTACCTGGTATATGGTGAGAAACACTAAAAGAGTATTAAAATGAGAAAATCACACAGTAGGACCTGGAATATGGTGAGAAACCCTGAAAAAGTCCAAAAATAAGAAAATAAAACTTGTAGTACATGCAATATGGTGAGAAACACTGAAAAAGTCGAAAAATGAGAATATCACACTCTAGGACTTGGAATATGGTGAGAAACTCTGAAAAAGTCAAAAAATGAGAAAATCACCCTGTAGGACTTGGAATATGGTGAGAAACCCTGAAAAAGTCAACAAATGAGAAAAATCACACTGTAGTACATGGAATATGGTGAGAAACTCTGAAAAAGTCGCAAATAAGAAAATGACAGTGTAGGACCTGGAATATGTTGAGAAAACCTGAAATATTAAAAAATGATAAAATGACAATGTAGAACCTGGAATAAGGTAAGAAACCCCGAAAAATTTAAAAAAAGAGAAAATCACACTGTAGGACCTGGAATATGGTGAGAAACACTGAAAAAGTCAAAAAATAAGAATATCACACTCTAGGACTTGGAATATGGTGAGAAACCTGAAAAAGTCAAAACATGAGAAATTCATGCAGTAGGACCCAGAATATGGTGAGAAACCCTGAAAGAAGTCGGAAAATGAGAAAATCACACTTTAGGACTTGGAATATGATGAGAAACCCTGAAAAAGTCAAAAAATGAGAAAATCACACTTTAGGACTTGGAATATGGTGAGAAACCCTGAAAAAGTCGAAAAATGAGAAAATAATGCACTAGGACCCAGAATATGATGAGAAACACAGAAAAAGTCTTAAAATGAGAAAATCACACTGTAGGACCTGGAATATGGTAAGAAACTCTGAAAATGTCGAAAAATGAGAAAATGACACTGTAGGAGCTGGAATATGGTGAGAAGTCATGAAAGTCAAAAAAAAAAAAAGAAATACACACTTGTAGGACTTGCAATATGGTGAGAGACCCTGAAAAAGTCTTAAAATGAGAAAATCACACTGTAGGACTTGGGATATGGTGAGAAACCCTGAAAAAGTCGAAAAATTAGAAAATCAAACTGTAGGAACTGGAATATGCTGAGAATCCCTGAAAAATTCGAAAAATGCGAAAATCACACTCTAGGACTTGGAATATGATGAGAAACCCTGAAAAATTCAAAAAATGAGAAAATCACACTGTAGTACCTGGTATATGGTGAGAAACACTAAAAGAGTATTAAAATGAGAAAATCACACAGTAGGACCTGGAATATGGTGAGAAACCCTGAAAAAGTCCAAAAATAAGAAAATAAAACTTGTAGTACATGCAATATGGTGAGAAACACTGAAAAAGTCGAAAAATGAGAATATCACACTCTAGGACTTGGAATATGGTGAGAAACTCTGAAAAAGTCAAAAAATGAGAAAATCACCCTGTAGGACTTGGAATATGGTGAGAAACCCTGAAAAAGTCAACAAATGAGAAAAATCACACTGTAGTACATGGAATATGGTGAGAAACTCTGAAAAAGTCGCAAATAAGAAAATGACAGTGTAGGACCTGGAATATGTTGAGAAAACCTGAAATATTAAAAAATGATAAAATGACAATGTAGAACCTGGAATAAGGTAAGAAACCCCGAAAAATTTAAAAAAAGAGAAAATCACACTGTAGGACCTGGAATATGGTGAGAAACACTGAAAAAGTCAAAAAATAAGAATATCACACTCTAGGACTTGGAATATGGTGAGAAACCTGAAAAAGTCAAAACATGAGAAATTCATGCAGTAGGACCCAGAATATGGTGAGAAACCCTGAAAGAAGTCGGAAAATGAGAAAATCACACTTTAGGACTTGGAATATGATGAGAAACCCTGAAAAAGTCAAAAAATGAGAAAATCACACTTTAGGACTTGGAATATGGTGAGAAACCCTGAAAAAGTCGAAAAATGAGAAAATAATGCACTAGGACCCAGAATATGATGAGAAACACAGAAAAAGTCTTAAAATGAGAAAATCACACTGTAGGACCTGGAATATGGTAAGAAACTCTGAAAATGTCGAAAAATGAGAAAATGACACTGTAGGAGCTGGAATATGGTGAGAAGTCATGAAAGTCAAAAAAAAAAAAAAAAGAAATACACACTTGTAGGACTTGCAATATGGTGAGAGACCCTGAAAAAGTCTTAAAATGAGAAAATCACACTGTAGGACTTGGGATATGGTGAGAAACCCTGAAAAAGTCGAAAAATTAGAAAATCAAACTGTAGGAACTGGAATATGCTGAGAATCCCTGAAAAATTCGAAAAATGCGAAAATCACACTCTAGGACTTGGAATATGATGAGAAACCCTGAAAAATTCAAAAAATGAGAAAATCACACTGTAGTACCTGGTATATGGTGAGAAACACTAAAAGAGTATTAAAATGAGAAAATCACACAGTAGGACCTGGAATATGGTGAGAAACCCTGAAAAAGTCCAAAAATAAGAAAATAAAACTTGTAGTACATGCAATATGGTGAGAAACACTGAAAAAGTCGAAAAATGAGAATATCACACTCTAGGACTTGGAATATGGTGAGAAACTCTGAAAAAGTCAAAAAATGAGAAAATCACCCTGTAGGACTTGGAATATGGTGAGAAACCCTGAAAAAGTCAACAAATGAGAAAAATCACACTGTAGTACATGGAATATGGTGAGAAACTCTGAAAAAGTCGCAAATAAGAAAATGACAGTGTAGGACCTGGAATATGTTGAGAAAACCTGAAATATTAAAAAATGATAAAATGACAATGTAGAACCTGGAATAAGGTAAGAAACCCCGAAAAATTTAAAAAAAGAGAAAATCACACTGTAGGACCTGGAATATGGTGAGAAACACTGAAAAAGTCAAAAAATAAGAATATCACACTCTAGGACTTGGAATATGGTGAGAAACCTGAAAAAGTCAAAACATGAGAAATTCATGCAGTAGGACCCAGAATATGGTGAGAAACCCTGAAAGAAGTCGGAAAATGAGAAAATCACACTTTAGGACTTGGAATATGATGAGAAACCCTGAAAAAGTCAAAAAATGAGAAAATCACACTTTAGGACTTGGAATATGGTGAGAAACCCTGAAAAAGTCGAAAAATGAGAAAATAATGCACTAGGACCCAGAATATGATGAGAAACACAGAAAAAGTCTTAAAATGAGAAAATCACACTGTAGGACCTGGAATATGGTAAGAAACTCTGAAAATGTCGAAAAATGAGAAAATGACACTGTAGGAGCTGGAATATGGTGAGAAGTCATGAAAGTCAAAAAAAAAAAAAGAAATACACACTTGTAGGACTTGCAATATGGTGAGAGACCCTGAAAAAGTCTTAAAATGAGAAAATCACACTGTAGGACTTGGGATATGGTGAGAAACCCTGAAAAAGTCGAAAAATTAGAAAATCAAACTGTAGGAACTGGAATATGCTGAGAATCCCTGAAAAATTCGAAAAATGCGAAAATCACACTCTAGGACTTGGAATATGATGAGAAACCCTGAAAAATTCAAAAAATGAGAAAATCACACTGTAGTACCTGGTATATGGTGAGAAACACTAAAAGAGTATTAAAATGAGAAAATCACACAGTAGGACCTGGAATATGGTGAGAAACCCTGAAAAAGTCCAAAAATAAGAAAATAAAACTTGTAGTACATGCAATATGGTGAGAAACACTGAAAAAGTCGAAAAATGAGAATATCACACTCTAGGACTTGGAATATGGTGAGAAACTCTGAAAAAGTCAAAAAATGAGAAAATCACCCTGTAGGACTTGGAATATGGTGAGAAACCCTGAAAAAGTCAACAAATGAGAAAAATCACACTGTAGTACATGGAATATGGTGAGAAACTCTGAAAAAGTCGCAAATAAGAAAATGACAGTGTAGGACCTGGAATATGTTGAGAAAACCTGAAATATTAAAAAATGATAAAATGACAATGTAGAACCTGGAATAAGGTAAGAAACCCCGAAAAATTTAAAAAAAGAGAAAATCACACTGTAGGACCTGGAATATGGTGAGAAACACTGAAAAAGTCAAAAAATAAGAATATCACACTCTAGGACTTGGAATATGGTGAGAAACCTGAAAAAGTCAAAACATGAGAAATTCATGCAGTAGGACCCAGAATATGGTGAGAAACCCTGAAAGAAGTCGGAAAATGAGAAAATCACACTTTAGGACTTGGAATATGATGAGAAACCCTGAAAAAGTCAAAAAATGAGAAAATCACACTTTAGGACTTGGAATATGGTGAGAAACCCTGAAAAAGTCGAAAAATGAGAAAATAATGCACTAGGACCCAGAATATGATGAGAAACACAGAAAAAGTCTTAAAATGAGAAAATCACACTGTAGGACCTGGAATATGGTAAGAAACTCTGAAAATGTCGAAAAATGAGAAAATGACACTGTAGGAGCTGGAATATGGTGAGAAGTCATGAAAGTCAAAAAAAAAAAAAAAAGAAATACACACTTGTAGGACTTGCAATATGGTGAGAGACCCTGAAAAAGTCTTAAAATGAGAAAATCACACTGTAGGACTTGGGATATGGTGAGAAACCCTGAAAAAGTCGAAAAATTAGAAAATCAAACTGTAGGAACTGGAATATGCTGAGAATCCCTGAAAAATTCGAAAAATGCGAAAATCACACTCTAGGACTTGGAATATGATGAGAAACCCTGAAAAATTCAAAAAATGAGAAAATCACACTGTAGTACCTGGTATATGGTGAGAAACACTAAAAGAGTATTAAAATGAGAAAATCACACAGTAGGACCTGGAATATGGTGAGAAACCCTGAAAAAGTCCAAAAATAAGAAAATAAAACTTGTAGTACATGCAATATGGTGAGAAACACTGAAAAAGTCGAAAAATGAGAATATCACACTCTAGGACTTGGAATATGGTGAGAAACTCTGAAAAAGTCAAAAAATGAGAAAATCACCCTGTAGGACTTGGAATATGGTGAGAAACCCTGAAAAAGTCAACAAATGAGAAAAATCACACTGTAGTACATGGAATATGGTGAGAAACTCTGAAAAAGTCGCAAATAAGAAAATGACAGTGTAGGACCTGGAATATGTTGAGAAAACCTGAAATATTAAAAAATGATAAAATGACAATGTAGAACCTGGAATAAGGTAAGAAACCCCGAAAAATTTAAAAAAAGAGAAAATCACACTGTAGGACCTGGAATATGGTGAGAAACACTGAAAAAGTCAAAAAATAAGAATATCACACTCTAGGACTTGGAATATGGTGAGAAACCTGAAAAAGTCAAAACATGAGAAATTCATGCAGTAGGACCCAGAATATGGTGAGAAACCCTGAAAGAAGTCGGAAAATGAGAAAATCACGCAGTAGGACCTGGAAGCTAGTGAGAAACCCTGAAAAAGAGGAAAAATGAGAATAACAAACTGTAGGACCTGGAATATGTTGAGAAACCCTGAAAAATTCGAAAAAAAGCAAAAATCACACTCTAGGACTTGGAATGTGATGAGAAACCCTGAAAAAGTAAAAAAATGAGAAAATCACACTGTAGTACCTGGAATATGGTGAGAAACCCTGAAAAAGTCTTAAAATGAGAAAATCACACTGTAGGACTTGGAATAAGATGAGAAACCCTAAAAAAGTCGAAAAATGAGAAAAATACACTGAAGGAGTTGGAATATGTTGAGAAACCCTGAAAAAGTCTTAAAATGAGAAAATCACACTGTAGGACCTGGAATATGGTGAGAAACTCTGAAAATTCTAAAAAGAGAAAATCACACTCTAGGACTTGGAATATGATGAGAAACCCTGAAAAAGTCAAAAAATGAGAAAATCACACTGCAGTACCTGGAATATGATGAGAAACCCTGAAAAAGTCTAAAAATGAGATAATCAAACAGTAAGACCTGGAATATGGTGAGAAACCCTGAAAGATCAAAAATAAGAAAATCAAACTTGTAGTACCTGCAATATGGTGAGAAACCCTTCAAAAGGCAAAAAATGAGAAAATCACAATATAGGACTTGGAATAAGATGAGAAACCGTGAAAAAGACCAAAAAATGACAAAAACACACTGTAGGAGCTGGAATATGGTGAGAAACCCTGAAAAAGTCCAAAAATAAGAAATTCACACTTGTAGGACCTGCAATATGGCGAGAAACCCTGAAAAAGTCGAAAAATGAGAAAATCACACTGTAGGACTTGGAATAAGATGAAACACCCTGAAAAAGTCAAAAAATGAGAAAATTTCACTGTAGGACTTGGAATAAGATGAGAAACCCTGAAAAAGTTGAAAAATGAGAAAATCACAATGTAGAAGATGGAATATGGTGAGCAATCCTGAAAAAGTCTTAAAATGAGAAAATCACACTCTAGGACCTGGAATATGGTGAGAAACTGAAAATGTCGAAAAATAAGAAATTCACACTTGTAGGACCTGCAATATGGTGAGAAACCCTGAAAAAGTCAAAAAATGAGAAAATCACCCTGTAGGACTTGGAATAAAATGAGAAACCGTGAAAAAGACAAAAAATGACAAAAGTACACGGTAGGAGATGGAATATGGAGAGAAACCGTTAAAAATTAGAAAAATAAGATATACACACTTGTAGGACAGGCAATATGGTGAGAGACCCTGAAATAGTCTTAAAATGAGAAAAATCACACTGTAGTACCTGGAATATGGTGAGAAACCCTGAAAAAGTCCAAAAATAAGAAATTCACACGTGTAGGACCTGCAATATGGTGAGAAACCCTGAAAAAGTCGAAAAATGAGAAAATCACACTGTAGGACTTGGAATAAGATGAGACACCCTGAAAAAGTCAAAAAATGAGAAAATTTCACTGTAGGACTTGGAATAAGATGAGAAACCCTGAAAAAGTTGAAAAATGAAAAAATCACAATGTAGAAGATGGAATATGGTGAGCAATCCTGAAAAAGTCAAAAAATGAGAAAATCACACTGTGGAACCTGGAATATGGTGAGAAACTCTGAAAAAGGCGAAAAATTGGAAAAATCACACTCTAGGACTTGGAATATGATGAGAAACCCTGAAAAAGTCAAAAATGAGAAAATCAGTCTGTAGTAGCTGGAATATGGTGAGAAACATTGAAAAAGTCTCAAAATGAGAAAATCACACAGTTAAACCTGCAATATTGTGAGAAACACTGAAACAGTCGAAAAATAAGAAAATCAAACTTGTAGTACCTGCAATATGGTGAGAAACCCTGAAAAATTCCAAAAATGAGAAAATCACACTGTAGGATTTAGAATATGATGAGAAACCGTGAAAAAGTCAAAAAATGAGAAAAATACACTGTAGAAGCTGGAATATGG
>NW_028227276.1:2792422-2859922 GCF_978045245.1 Mus caroli
CTCAGGGACATCACACTCCCTGTAGCCAGGGATGAGTCTCAGGGAATGTATGTGAGCTTGCTTTGTTTTGTGGGGCCAAACTTGACAGACATTTCTTTTGGCTTTGTGTGTTTTGCCAGCCAGCTCTCTTGCTCTGCTCACTCACTCACTCACTCACTCACTCACTCACTCACTAACTAGCTTGTTTGCTGTGTTTGCCATTTCTATCTATCTCTGCACAGGGTTCCAAGACTGCCCTTTGGGAATCATACCGCGGAGGTCGACCAGATGTCAGAAAGAAGCCAAATTTTTTTTTTTTTTCTTTTTTGTATATAGGTCGACCAGTACTCCGGGTGGCACTTTGTCATTTTCCCCCATACCGCGGAGGTCGACCAGATGTCAGAAAGAAGCCAATTTTTTTTTTTTTCTTTTTTGTATATAGGTCGACCAGTACTCCGGGTGGCACTTTGTCATTTTCCCCCATACCGCGGAGGTCGACCAGATGTCAGAAAAAAGCCAATTTTTTTTTTTTTTCTTTTTTGTATATAGGTCGACCAGTACTCCGGGTGATACTTTGTTTTTTTCTGGATCCCGGAGGTCGACCAGATGTTCGCTCTGGACTCTTTTTTTTTTTTTTTTTTTTTTTTTTTTTTTAATATAGGTCGACCAGTACTCCGGGTGGCACTTTGTCATTTTCCCCCATACCGCGGAGGTCGACCAGATGTCAGAAAGAAGCCAAATTTTTTTTTTTCTTTTTTTTAATATAGGTCGACCAGTACTCCGGGTGGCACTTTGTCATTTTCCTCCATACCGCGGAGGTCGACCAGATGTCAGAAAAAAGCCAATTTTTTTTTTTTTTCTTTTTTGTATATAGGTCGACCAGTACTCCGGGTAACACTTTGTCTTTTTCCCCCAAACCGCGGGAGTCGACCAGATGTCGGAAAGACGCGAACTTTTGTTTTTATTTTTTTTAATATATATAAGTACACTCGTGCAGGTAGACAAATGTATATATGTGCCTCTTTTACTTTATACATATATATATGTGTATATGTGTATATATGTATATATATACATATGTATATATATATATTTTTTTAAATGGACTGGGAGGTCGACCAGCACACTGGGTGGCACTTTGTCTTTTTCCCCCAATCCGTGGAGGTCGACCAGATGTCATATACACAGACAAATAGCCGTGCCTCTTTTACTTTTTTATACATATTTTATTTATTTATTTATTTATTTATTTATTTATTTATTTATTTATTTATTTATTTATTTATTTATATGAACTGGGAAGTTGACCATAGTACTCCGGGAGGCCTTTTCTTTTTCTCCACACAATGCGGTCGATAGAATGTCTGATCTGGATTTCTTTTCTGATTTTCCTTTTGTTTTGTTTTGCGGAATAAATTGAAGGTCGACCAGTTATCCTTACTCGAGTTTTGTTTGTTTTCCTTTTTTAATTTTAAAAGGATGTTATATTTATTTATTTATATATATATATATATATATATATATATATATATATATATATATATATATGTATATGCGGGGACACACACACACTTTTTTTTTTTTTTTTTTTTTTAATAGACCTGGCTGTCCTGGACCTCACTTTGTAGACCAGGCTGGCCTTGAACTCAGAAATCCGCCTGCCTCTGCCTCCGGAGTGCTGGGATTAAAGGCGTGCGCCAACACGCCCGGCTTTTTTTTTTAATTTTTGTGTGTGTGTGTGTGGAGGGGGGCAATCGGTGCTCTTAACCACTAAGCCATCTCTCCAGCCCATCTTAAAATCCTTAGGTTGATGATCTGACTTTTCTGTTTTCTTCCTTTAACAAAACTGGTAAGTCAGCTGGCAAAAAGGATTTTCTTTTCATATATATTCCAAAAATGGGTAACTTGTAAATAGTGGTCTGTCTGCTGTTTGTTTGCTTGCTTGCTTGCTTGCTTGCTTGCTTGCTTGCTTGCTTGCTTGCTTTTTTCTTTTTCCCCCCGAGACAGTGTTTCTCTGTGTAGTCTTGGCTGCCCAGGAACTCACTCTGTAGACCACCCTGGCCTCAATCAAACTCAGAAATCCTCCTGCCTCTGTCTGCCTCACAAGTGCTGGGAGTAAAGGTGTGCTGCACCACTGCCTGGCATTACTACTACCACTACTACTACTACTACTATTATTATTATTAGACATAATGAGATCAACTAGTTGGCCCGGTTTCATTTATTCATTTGAAATTAGTTGGACCAATTAGTTGGCTGGTCTGGGAGGTTTCTTTTGTTTCCGATTTGGGTGTTTGTGGGGTGTCAGGTATCTCTCGGGTATCTCAACGGAATGGATGAAGGTTACAGTGATATGGCTAGATTTTTGTAAAGATTACTTTTCTTAATCTGAGGAAAAAATAAAATACTGGGCTACATCTATATTGCTTCATTTCTCTTTCTCTTTTCTTTCTTTCAGATAAGGAGGTCCGTCAGCCAATTCCTCCTGCCTTTCTGTTTTTCATAACCCACACACACAATGCAGGCTAGGCTTTGCATTGGGTAGCATTGTCTGAGCGATATGTTAGTGGACCAGAGAGTTTGGATATCAAGCCGTATAATGTTTCTTTTTTTCTTTTTTTTTTTTTAAGATTTATTTATTTATTACATGTAAGTACACTGTGGCTGTCTTCAGACACACCAGAAGAGGGAGTCAGATCTTGTTAAGGATGGTTGTGATTTGTCGGGTGCTCTTACCTGCTGAGCCATCTCACCAGCCCTAATGTTTCTTAAAATATAGAAAAGTTCTAACAAAGTGATCTTTAACTTTTTTTTTCTCCTTCGGCTATGTACAATGAATTGTTTTGCTTGCTTGCTTGACTTTGTACAATGAATTGTTTTGCTTGCTTGCTTGACTTCATTTGGTTTGACATGGTTTCCCTTTGTACCCGTGCAGACTGCCCTCCCTCCCTCCCTCCCTCCCTCCCTCCCTCCCTCCCTCCCTCCCTCCCTCCCTTTTGACCCAGTTTCACTCTTCCACCATACACTCAATAAAATAAAATAAAGTAAAATAAAATAAATAAAAGAATGAATGACGTTTCCAGTTATTTATTTGTCTAAGCTACCTAAATTCCCCTTCTACACCTCCCCCTACTCCCCACCCCAAGCCGCCATCTCCTCGTGGGGGTAGGGACCTGCACATCTGTGTCTTTCTCTCTGAACTCTTTGTTTTCTGGTCCACGTTGCTCCAGAGGAATGTAGCCCTTTGGAAATGGTAATGGAGTTGATAACACACCCTATCAGAAAGAGGAAGGCCCATTCACTCACTCATTCTCACCCAGCCCTGTTCTGCTACTTCTAAGGACAGAATCTTCTGGACAGTATTTACATGGCTTGCTATTTCTAAATTTTGGTTTTGGTTTTGGTGTTTTTGGTTTTGTTTTGTTTTTTTTCTTTTTCTTTTTTTCAAGACAGGATTTCTCTGTGTAGCCCTGGCTGTTCTGGAACTCACTCTGTAGACCAGGCTGAACTCAAACTCAGAAATCCGCCTGCCTGCCTCTGCCTCCCAAGTGCTGAGATTAAAGGTGTGTGCCCACCCACCACTGCCTGGCTCTATTTTTTTTTTAAACATTATGTATGTATGTATGTATGTATGTATGTATGTATGTATGTACGTACGCATGCATGCATGCATGCATGCATGCAGGCATTGTTTATACGACTACACTGCAGCTGTCTTCAGACACACACCAGAATAATACATGGGATCCCACGACAGATGGTTGTTAGCCACCACATGATTGTTGGAAATTGAACTCAGGAAGGACCTCTGGAAGAGAGGACAGTGCTCTTAACCACTGAGCCAGCTCTCCAAATAAAATTTGTGGAGAAATTGAGCATCTTAAAACCTTAGGCATCCTTCCTCCTCTCCACGTGGCCTCTCTCCCTCTTTCTACCTTCTCTCTTTCCCTCTGCCTTTATACAATAAAGCTGTAAAACAACAACAACCTCTAGGCATGTGTGTCCCCTCTTTATGTATGTATGTGTGTATGTATGTATGTATGTATGTATGTATGTACTTACTTACTTACTTACTTTCTTACTTGTTCCGACCAGTGGTGCTTCATGCCTTTAATCCCAACACTTGGGAGGCAGAGGCAAAAAAAAAAAAAAGAAAAAAAAAACCCCAAACCAAACCAAACCAAACCAAACCAAAACAACAACAACAACTACAACAAAAAACATCAAACAAAGTTTGGGTCTTAGTGAAGTAAGCAAGGCACAACCTGCAGGCAGGCAGGACTGATGAATTTGTACCTCTTACCCCTTCAGAGTTTACCAGAGGCTTAAAGGACTGAGTTTTTGGGACTGTCCTGAGACAATATATATCTTCCTTCCTTCCTTCCTTCCTTCCTTCCTTCCTTCCTTCCTTCCTTCCTTCCATTTATTTATTTATTTATTTATTTATTTATTTATTTATTTATTTATTTATTTAAAGTACCCTGTAGCTGACTTAAGATGTACCAGAAGAGGGTGTCAGATCTCATTACAGGTGATTGGTAGTTGAACTCAGGGCCTTTGGAAAATCACTGTTTTACCTGCTGAGCCATTTCTCTCACCAACCTAGTTCTGTCTTTCTGTCTTTCTGTCTTTCTGTCTTTCTGTCTGTCTGTCTGTCTGTCTGTCTATCTGTCTCTCTGTCTCTCTGTCTTTCTCTCTTCCTTCATCCTGGCATCAATCAACACAGACTGTTTTGTGAGGTAAACTTAATAAACTTCTAGCTCCTCTTCTCTACTCTCTCTGCCTCTACTAAAAATGAAGAAGAAGAAGAAGAAGAAGAAGAAGAAGAAGAGGAAGAAGAGGAGGAGGAGGAGGAGGAGGAGGAGGAGGAGGAGGAGGAAAAGAAACCTCTAGCTCATGCAAGGGGGATGTAGGAAGGACACCACCTTCTTTCTTTCTTTCTTTCTTTCTTTCTTTCTTTCTTTCTTTCTTTCTTTCTTTCTTTCTCTCTCTCTCTCTCTCTCTCTCTCTCTCTCTCTCTCTCTCTCTCTCTCTCTCTCTTTCTTTCTTTCTTTCTTTCTTTCTTCCAAAAATACTCAGGGACATCACACTCCCTGTAGCCAGGGATGAGTCTCAGGGAATGTATGTGAGCTTGCTTTGTTTTGTGGGGCCAAACTTGACAGACATTTCTTTTGGCTTTGTGTGTTTTGCCAGCCAGCTCTCTTGCTCTGCTCACTCACTCACTCACTCACTCACTCACTCACTCACTAACTAGCTTGTTTGCTGTGTTTGCCATTTCTATCTATCTCTGCACAGGGTTCCAAGACTGCCCTTTGGGAATCATACCGCGGAGGTCGACCAGATGTCAGAAAGAAGCCAAATTTTTTTTTTTTTTCTTTTTTGTATATAGGTCGACCAGTACTCCGGGTGGCACTTTGTCATTTTCCCCCATACCGCGGAGGTCGACCAGATGTCAGAAAGAAGCCAATTTTTTTTTTTTTCTTTTTTGTATATAGGTCGACCAGTACTCCGGGTGGCACTTTGTCATTTTCCCCCATACCGCGGAGGTCGACCAGATGTCAGAAAAAAGCCAATTTTTTTTTTTTTTCTTTTTTGTATATAGGTCGACCAGTACTCCGGGTGATACTTTGTTTTTTTCTGGATCCCGGAGGTCGACCAGATGTTCGCTCTGGACTCTTTTTTTTTTTTTTTTTTTTTTTTTTTTTTTAATATAGGTCGACCAGTACTCCGGGTGGCACTTTGTCATTTTCCCCCATACCGCGGAGGTCGACCAGATGTCAGAAAGAAGCCAAATTTTTTTTTTTCTTTTTTTTAATATAGGTCGACCAGTACTCCGGGTGGCACTTTGTCATTTTCCTCCATACCGCGGAGGTCGACCAGATGTCAGAAAAAAGCCAATTTTTTTTTTTTTTCTTTTTTGTATATAGGTCGACCAGTACTCCGGGTAACACTTTGTCTTTTTCCCCCAAACCGCGGGAGTCGACCAGATGTCGGAAAGACGCGAACTTTTGTTTTTATTTTTTTTAATATATATAAGTACACTCGTGCAGGTAGACAAATGTATATATGTGCCTCTTTTACTTTATACATATATATATGTGTATATGTGTATATATGTATATATATACATATGTATATATATATATTTTTTTAAATGGACTGGGAGGTCGACCAGCACACTGGGTGGCACTTTGTCTTTTTCCCCCAATCCGTGGAGGTCGACCAGATGTCATATACACAGACAAATAGCCGTGCCTCTTTTACTTTTTTATACATATTTTATTTATTTATTTATTTATTTATTTATTTATTTATTTATTTATTTATTTATTTATTTATATGAACTGGGAAGTTGACCATAGTACTCCGGGAGGCCTTTTCTTTTTCTCCACACAATGCGGTCGATAGAATGTCTGATCTGGATTTCTTTTCTGATTTTCCTTTTGTTTTGTTTTGCGGAATAAATTGAAGGTCGACCAGTTATCCTTACTCGAGTTTTGTTTGTTTTCCTTTTTTAATTTTAAAAGGATGTTATATTTATTTATTTATATATATATATATATATATATATATATATATATATATATATATATATATGTATATGCGGGGACACACACACACTTTTTTTTTTTTTTTTTTTTTTAATAGACCTGGCTGTCCTGGACCTCACTTTGTAGACCAGGCTGGCCTTGAACTCAGAAATCCGCCTGCCTCTGCCTCCGGAGTGCTGGGATTAAAGGCGTGCGCCAACACGCCCGGCTTTTTTTTTTAATTTTTGTGTGTGTGTGTGTGGAGGGGGGCAATCGGTGCTCTTAACCACTAAGCCATCTCTCCAGCCCATCTTAAAATCCTTAGGTTGATGATCTGACTTTTCTGTTTTCTTCCTTTAACAAAACTGGTAAGTCAGCTGGCAAAAAGGATTTTCTTTTCATATATATTCCAAAAATGGGTAACTTGTAAATAGTGGTCTGTCTGCTGTTTGTTTGCTTGCTTGCTTGCTTGCTTGCTTGCTTGCTTGCTTGCTTGCTTGCTTTTTTCTTTTTCCCCCCGAGACAGTGTTTCTCTGTGTAGTCTTGGCTGCCCAGGAACTCACTCTGTAGACCACCCTGGCCTCAATCAAACTCAGAAATCCTCCTGCCTCTGTCTGCCTCACAAGTGCTGGGAGTAAAGGTGTGCTGCACCACTGCCTGGCATTACTACTACCACTACTACTACTACTACTATTATTATTATTAGACATAATGAGATCAACTAGTTGGCCCGGTTTCATTTATTCATTTGAAATTAGTTGGACCAATTAGTTGGCTGGTCTGGGAGGTTTCTTTTGTTTCCGATTTGGGTGTTTGTGGGGTGTCAGGTATCTCTCGGGTATCTCAACGGAATGGATGAAGGTTACAGTGATATGGCTAGATTTTTGTAAAGATTACTTTTCTTAATCTGAGGAAAAAATAAAATACTGGGCTACATCTATATTGCTTCATTTCTCTTTCTCTTTTCTTTCTTTCAGATAAGGAGGTCCGTCAGCCAATTCCTCCTGCCTTTCTGTTTTTCATAACCCACACACACAATGCAGGCTAGGCTTTGCATTGGGTAGCATTGTCTGAGCGATATGTTAGTGGACCAGAGAGTTTGGATATCAAGCCGTATAATGTTTCTTTTTTTCTTTTTTTTTTTTTAAGATTTATTTATTTATTACATGTAAGTACACTGTGGCTGTCTTCAGACACACCAGAAGAGGGAGTCAGATCTTGTTAAGGATGGTTGTGATTTGTCGGGTGCTCTTACCTGCTGAGCCATCTCACCAGCCCTAATGTTTCTTAAAATATAGAAAAGTTCTAACAAAGTGATCTTTAACTTTTTTTTTCTCCTTCGGCTATGTACAATGAATTGTTTTGCTTGCTTGCTTGACTTTGTACAATGAATTGTTTTGCTTGCTTGCTTGACTTCATTTGGTTTGACATGGTTTCCCTTTGTACCCGTGCAGACTGCCCTCCCTCCCTCCCTCCCTCCCTCCCTCCCTCCCTCCCTCCCTCCCTCCCTCCCTTTTGACCCAGTTTCACTCTTCCACCATACACTCAATAAAATAAAATAAAGTAAAATAAAATAAATAAAAGAATGAATGACGTTTCCAGTTATTTATTTGTCTAAGCTACCTAAATTCCCCTTCTACACCTCCCCCTACTCCCCACCCCAAGCCGCCATCTCCTCGTGGGGGTAGGGACCTGCACATCTGTGTCTTTCTCTCTGAACTCTTTGTTTTCTGGTCCACGTTGCTCCAGAGGAATGTAGCCCTTTGGAAATGGTAATGGAGTTGATAACACACCCTATCAGAAAGAGGAAGGCCCATTCACTCACTCATTCTCACCCAGCCCTGTTCTGCTACTTCTAAGGACAGAATCTTCTGGACAGTATTTACATGGCTTGCTATTTCTAAATTTTGGTTTTGGTTTTGGTGTTTTTGGTTTTGTTTTGTTTTTTTTCTTTTTCTTTTTTTCAAGACAGGATTTCTCTGTGTAGCCCTGGCTGTTCTGGAACTCACTCTGTAGACCAGGCTGAACTCAAACTCAGAAATCCGCCTGCCTGCCTCTGCCTCCCAAGTGCTGAGATTAAAGGTGTGTGCCCACCCACCACTGCCTGGCTCTATTTTTTTTTTAAACATTATGTATGTATGTATGTATGTATGTATGTATGTATGTATGTACGTACGCATGCATGCATGCATGCATGCATGCAGGCATTGTTTATACGACTACACTGCAGCTGTCTTCAGACACACACCAGAATAATACATGGGATCCCACGACAGATGGTTGTTAGCCACCACATGATTGTTGGAAATTGAACTCAGGAAGGACCTCTGGAAGAGAGGACAGTGCTCTTAACCACTGAGCCAGCTCTCCAAATAAAATTTGTGGAGAAATTGAGCATCTTAAAACCTTAGGCATCCTTCCTCCTCTCCACGTGGCCTCTCTCCCTCTTTCTACCTTCTCTCTTTCCCTCTGCCTTTATACAATAAAGCTGTAAAACAACAACAACCTCTAGGCATGTGTGTCCCCTCTTTATGTATGTATGTGTGTATGTATGTATGTATGTATGTATGTATGTACTTACTTACTTACTTACTTTCTTACTTGTTCCGACCAGTGGTGCTTCATGCCTTTAATCCCAACACTTGGGAGGCAGAGGCAAAAAAAAAAAAAAGAAAAAAAAAACCCCAAACCAAACCAAACCAAACCAAACCAAAACAACAACAACAACTACAACAAAAAACATCAAACAAAGTTTGGGTCTTAGTGAAGTAAGCAAGGCACAACCTGCAGGCAGGCAGGACTGATGAATTTGTACCTCTTACCCCTTCAGAGTTTACCAGAGGCTTAAAGGACTGAGTTTTTGGGACTGTCCTGAGACAATATATATCTTCCTTCCTTCCTTCCTTCCTTCCTTCCTTCCTTCCTTCCTTCCTTCCTTCCTTCCTTCCATTTATTTATTTATTTATTTATTTATTTATTTATTTATTTATTTATTTATTTATTTATTTAAAGTACCCTGTAGCTGACTTAAGATGTACCAGAAGAGGGTGTCAGATCTCATTACAGGTGATTGGTAGTTGAACTCAGGGCCTTTGGAAAATCACTGTTTTACCTGCTGAGCCATTTCTCTCACCAACCTAGTTCTGTCTTTCTGTCTTTCTGTCTTTCTGTCTTTCTGTCTGTCTGTCTGTCTGTCTGTCTATCTGTCTCTCTGTCTCTCTGTCTTTCTCTCTTCCTTCATCCTGGCATCAATCAACACAGACTGTTTTGTGAGGTAAACTTAATAAACTTCTAGCTCCTCTTCTCTACTCTCTCTGCCTCTACTAAAAATGAAGAAGAAGAAGAAGAAGAAGAAGAAGAAGAAGAGGAAGAAGGAGGAGGAGGAGGAGGAGGAGGAGGAGGAGGAGGAAAAGAAACCTCTAGCTCATGCAAGGGGGATGTAGGAAGGACACCACCTTCTTTCTTTCTTTCTTTCTTTCTTTCTTTCTTTCTTTCTTTCTTTCTTTCTTTCTTTCTTTCTCTCTCTCTCTCTCTCTCTCTCTCTCTCTCTCTCTCTCTCTCTCTCTCTCTCTTTCTTTCTTTCTTTCTTTCTTTCTTCCAAAAATACTCAGGGACATCACACTCCCTGTAGCCAGGGATGAGTCTCAGGGAATGTATGTGAGCTTGCTTTGTTTTGTGGGGCCAAACTTGACAGACATTTCTTTTGGCTTTGTGTGTTTTGCCAGCCAGCTCTCTTGCTCTGCTCACTCACTCACTCACTCACTCACTCACTCACTCACTAACTAGCTTGTTTGCTGTGTTTGCCATTTCTATCTATCTCTGCACAGGGTTCCAAGACTGCCCTTTGGGAATCATACCGCGGAGGTCGACCAGATGTCAGAAAGAAGCCAAATTTTTTTTTTTTTTCTTTTTTGTATATAGGTCGACCAGTACTCCGGGTGGCACTTTGTCATTTTCCCCCATACCGCGGAGGTCGACCAGATGTCAGAAAGAAGCCAATTTTTTTTTTTTTCTTTTTTGTATATAGGTCGACCAGTACTCCGGGTGGCACTTTGTCATTTTCCCCCATACCGCGGAGGTCGACCAGATGTCAGAAAAAAGCCAATTTTTTTTTTTTTTCTTTTTTGTATATAGGTCGACCAGTACTCCGGGTGACACTTTGTCTTTTTCCCCCAAACCGCGGGGGTCGACCAGATGTCGGAAAGACGCGAACTTTTGTTTTTATTTTTTTTAATATATATAAGTACACTCGTGCAGGTAGACAAATGTATATATGTGCCTCTTTTACTTTATACATATATATATATTTGTATATGTGTATATATGTATATATATACATATGTATATATATATATTTTTTAAATGGACTGGGAGGTCGACCAGCACACTGGGTGGCACTTTGTCTTTTTCCCCCAATCCGTGGAGGTCGACCAGATGTCAGAAAGACTCCAACTTCTTTACCTTTTTCTTTTTAAAATATTATATAACTGCATACATATACACAGACAAATAGCCGTGCCTCTTTTACTTTTTTATACATATTTTTATTTATTTATTTATTTATTTATTTATTTATTTATTTATTTAAATGAACTGGGAAGTTGACCATAGTACTCCGGGAGGCCTTGTCTTTTTCTCCACACAATGCGGTTGATAGAATGTCTGACCTGGATTTCTTTTCTGATTTTCCTTTTGTTTTGTTTTGCGGAATAAATTGAAGGTCGACCAGTTATCCTTACTCGAGTTTTGTTTGTTTTCCTTTTTTAATTTTAAAAGGATGTTATATATTTTTATATATATATATATATATATATATATATATATATATATATATAAATATATAACCCGCATATATATATATATATATATATATATATATATATATGCGGAGACACACACACACACACACACACACACACACACACACACACTTTTTTTTTTTTTTTTTTTTTTTTTTTTTAATAGACCTGGCTGTCCTGGTCCTCACTTTGTAGACCAGGCTGGCCTTGAACTCAGAAATCCGCCTGCCTCTGCCTCCGGAGTGCTGGGATTAAAGGCGTGCGCCAACACGCCCGGCTTTTTTTTTTAATTTTTGTGTGTGTGTGTGTGGAGGGGGGCAATCGGTGTTCTTAACCACTAAGCCATCTCTCCAGCCCATCTTAAAATCCTTAGGTTGATGATCTGACTTTTCTGTTTTCTTCCTTTAACAAAACTGGTAAGTCAGCTGGCAAAAAGGATTTTCTTTTCATATATATTCCAAAAATGGGTAACTTGTAAATAGTGGTCTGTCTGCTGTTTGTTTGTTTGCTTGCTTGCTTGCTTGCTTGCTTGCTTGCTTGCTTGCTTGCTTGCTTTTTTCTTTTTCCCCCGAGACAGTGTTTCTCTGTGTAGTCTTGGCTGCCCAGGAACTCACTCTGTAGACCACCCTGGCCTCAATCAAACTCAGAAATCCTCCTGCCTCTGTCTGCCTCACAAGTGCTGGGAGTAAAGGTGTGCTGCACCACTGCCTGGCATTATTACTACTACTACTACTACTACTACTACTACTACTACTACTACTACTATTATTATTATTAGACATAATGAGATCAACTAGTTGGCCCGGTTTCATTTATTCATTTGAAATTAGTTGGACCAATTAGTTGGCTGGTCTGGGAGGTTTCTTTTGTTTCCGATTTGGGTGTTTGTGGGGTGTCAGGTATCTCTCGGGTATCTCAACGGAATGGATGAAGGTTACAGTGATATGGCTAGATTTTTGTAAAGATTACTTTTCTTAATCTGAGGAAAAAATAAAATACTGGGCTACATCTATATTGCTTCATTTCTCTTTCTCTTTTCTTTCTTTCAGATAAGGAGGTCCGTCAGCCAATTCCTCCTGCCTTTCTGTTTTTCATAACCCACACACACAATGCAGGCTACATCCATAGTGGGGAACAATCATGGAGGAAGAGGTAGGCTTTGCATTGGGTAGCATTGTCTGAGCGATATGTTAGTGGACCAGAGAGTTTGGATATCAAGCCGTATAATGTTTCTTTTTTTCTTTTTTTTTTTTTAAGATTTATTTATTTATTACATGTAAGTACACTGTGGCTGTCTTCAGACACACCAGAAGAGGGAGTCAGATCTTGTTAAGGATGGTTGTGAGCCACCATGTGGTTGCTGGGATTTGAACTAAGGACCTTTGGAAGAGCAGTCGGGTGCTCTTACCTGCTGAGCCATCTCACCAGCCCTAATGTTTCTTAAAATATAGAAAAGTTCTAACAAAGTGATCTTTAACTTTTTTTTTCTCCTTCGGCTATGTACAATGAATTGTTTTGCTTGCTTGCTTGACTTTGTACAATGAATTGTTTTGCTTGCTTGCTTGACTTCATTTGGTTTGACATGGTTTCCCTTTGTACCCGTGCAGACTGCCCTTTGAGAATAAAATGGGAGGCCAGAACCAAAGTCTTTTGGATAAAGCACCACAATGGACTACGCACTAGCACTAACCCGTTTGGCTGCCTTCCTTCCCAAGGCACAGATTTTTCCCAGCATGGGAAAGACCTCCCTCCCTCCCTCCCTCCCTCCCTCCCTCCCTCCCTCCCTCCCTCCCTCCCTTTTGACCCAGTTTCACTCTTCCACCATACACTCAATAAAATAAAATAAAGTAAAATAAAATAAATAAAAGAATGAATGACGTTTCCAGTTATTTATTTGTCTAAGCTACCTAAATTCCCCTTCTACACCTCCCCCTACTCCCCACCCCAAGCCGCCATCTCCTCGTGGGGGTAGGGACCTGCACATCTGTGTCTTTCTCTCTGAACTCTTTGTTTTCTGGTCCACGTTGCTCCAGAGGAATGTAGCCCTTTGGAAATGGTAATGGAGTTGATAACACACCCTATCAGAAAGAGGAAGGCCCATTCACTCACTCATTCTCACCCAGCCCTGTTCTGCTACTTCTAAGGACAGAATCTTCTGGACAGTATTTACATGGCTTGCTATTTCTAAATTTTGGTTTTGGTTTTGGTGTTTTTGGTTTTGTTTTGTTTTTTTGTTTGTTTTTTTTCTTTTTCTTTTTTTCAAGACAGGATTTCTCTGTGTAGCCCTGGCTGTCCTGGAACTCACTCTGTAGACCAGGCTGAACTCAAACTCAGAAATCCGCCTGCCTGCCTCTGCCTCCCAAGTGCTGAGATTAAAGGTGTGTGCCCACCCACCACTGCCTGGCTCTATTTTTTTTTAAACATTATGTATGTATGTATGTATGTATGTATGTATGTATGTATGTATGTATGTATGTACGTACGCATGCATGCATGCATGCATGCATGCAGGCATTGTTTATACGACTACACTGCAGCTGTCTTCAGACACACACCAGAATAATACATGGGATCCCACGACAGATGGTTGTTAGCCACCACATGATTGTTGGAAATTGAACTCAGGAAGGACCTCTGGAAGAGAGGACAGTGCTCTTAACCACTGAGCCAGCTCTCCAAATAAAATTTGTGGAGAAATTGAGCATCTTAAAACCTTAGGCATCCTTCCTCCTCTCCACGTGGCCTCTCTCCCTCTTTCTACCTTCTCTCTTTCCCTCTGCCTTTGTACAATAAAGCTGTAAAACAACAACAACCTCTAGGCATGTGTGTCCCCTCTTTATGTATGTATGTGTGTATGTATGTATGTATGTATGTATGTACTTACTTACTTACTTACTTTCTTACTTGTTCCGACACCAGTCAGGTGTGGTGCTTCATGCCTTTAATCCCAACACTTGGGAGGCAGAGGCAAAAAAAAAAAAAAGAAAAAAAAAACCCCAAACCAAACCAAACCAAACCAAAATAACAACAACAACTACAACAAAAAACATCAAACAAAGTTTGGGTCTTAGTGAAGTAAGCAAGGCACAACCTGCAGGCAGGCAGGACTGATGAATTTGTACGTCTTACCCCTTCAGAGTTTACCAGAGGCTTAAAGGACTGAGTTTTTGGGACTGCCCTGAGACAATATATATCTTCCTTCCTTCCTTCCTTCCTTCCTTCCTTCCTTCCTTCCTTCCTTCCTTCCTTCCTTTATTTATTTATTTATTTATTTATTTATTTATTTATTTATTTATTTAAAGTACCCTGTAGCTGACTTAAGATGTACCAGAAGAGGGTGTCACAGATCTCATTACAGGTGATTGGTAGTTGAACTCAGGGCCTTTGGAAAATCACTGTTTTACCTGCTGAGCCATTTCTCTCACCAACCTAGTTCTGTCTTTCTGTCTTTCTGTCTTTCTGTCTTTCTGTCTGTCTGTCTGTCTGTCTGTCTGTCTGTCTGTCTCTCTGTCTGTCTCTCTGTCTCTCTGTCTTTCTCTCTTCCTTCATCCTGGCATCAATCAACACAGACTGTTTTGTGAGGTAAACTTAATAAACTTCTAGCTCCTCTCTTGTTCTCTTACTTCTTTCTCTCTTGCTACTTCTCTACTCTCTCTGCCTCTACTAAAAATGAAGAAGAAGAAGAAGAAGAAGAAGAAGAAGAAGAAGAAGAAGAAGAAGAAGAAGAAGAAGAAGAGGAAGAAGAGGAGGAGGAGGAGGAGGAGGAGGAGGAGGAGGAGGAGGAAAAGAAACCTCTAGCTCATGCAAGGGGGATGTAGGAAGGACACCACCTTCTTTCTTTCTTTCTTTCTTTCTTTCTTTCTTTCTTTCTTTCTTTCTTTCTTTCTTTCTTTCTCTCTCTCTCTCTCTCTCTCTCTCTCTCTCTCTCTCTCTCTCTCTCTCTCTCTCTTTCTTTCTTTCTTTCTTCCAAAAATACTCAGGGACATCACACTCCCTGTAGCCAGGGATGAGTCTCAGGGAATGTATGTGAGCTTGCTTTGTTTTGTGGGGCCAAACTTGACAGACATTTCTTTTGGCTTTGTGTGTTTTGCCAGCCAGCTCTCTTGCTCTGCTCACTCACTCACTCACTCACTCACTAACTAGCTTGTTTGCTGTGGTTGCCATTTCTATCTATCTCTGCACAGGGTTCCAAGACTGCCCTTTGGGAATCAAATGGGAGAGCAGAACTAAAGGCTTTTTGATAAAGCATCTAGAGTGCACACCAGCACCTTTGGACTGACTGGCTGCCTTCCCCCTCCCCCTCCTCCCCCTTCTTCAGATTCATTTATTATAGGTAAGTACACTGTAGCAGTTTTCAGACACACCAGAAGAGGGCACCAGATCTCATTGTGGGTGGTTGTGAACCACTATGTGGTTGCTGGGATTTGAACTCATGATCTTCAGAAGAGCAGTCAGGGCTCTTAACCGCTGAGCCTCCAGCCTCCTGCATTCCTTCTTAAAGCATGAATGATCCCAGCATGGGAAGACGGTCTGCCCTCCCTCCCTCCCTCCCTCCCTCCCTCCCTCCCTCCCTCCCTCCCTCCCTTTTGAGCCATTTTCCCTCTTTCACCATACGCTCAATAAAAGAAGTAAATGAATGAAGTCTCCAGCTATTTGTTCGAGCTATCTAAATTCTCTCACAACACCTCCCCCTCCCCCTCACTGCCTTCTCTCCCTATGTTTGGGTGGGGCTGGGGGAGGGGTGGGGTGGGGGGAAGGGATCTGCAAGTCGTCCCTGCAGGTTTGTGAACTATTGGCGATGGTCTGGTTCTCTGAACTGCTGAGCCATGTCTATCCAGAGGCTGGCTGGCTAGTTTTCTGCCTCAAGTCCCTGAGTGATGATTTCAGTGTGAATTCTCTGAACTCACTGTCCTTTCAGGTCCACATTTGCTCTGGCAACCGACTGAACCAAACAATAGGCTCACACTGAGATCTTTGGAAATGGTAATGGAGTTGATAACACACCCCAACAGAAAGAGGAAGCCTCCGCTCACTAGAAGACTTTCACTAGAAGCCTCACCCTGCCAGCAATTTAGGAATTGGTAAGGCCAATCTGGACAATATTTAAATGATTTCTACTTCATGTTTAATGCTTAATAAAATAAAACGTGTGTGAAGGTCTGAAGAGCGTTGACTGTTCTTCCAGAGGTCCTGAGTTCAATTCCCACAAACCACATGGTGACTTTGGAATCCGATGCACACTTCTGGTGTGTGTTGGAAGACAGCTGCAGTGTACTCATATAAATAAAAAAATAAATAAAACCTTCAAAAATAAAATAAAACAAAGCTTGTGAAGAAATTGAGCATCTTAATTTTATTTTATTGTATTGTATTTCACACACACACACAGTATTTTATATATATATATATATATATATATATATATATATATATATATATATATATAATCAACTGGCACAGAAACGCACATTACCTAAGTTAGCTGGGAGTGGTTGGATTGGATATGCAGAGAAGGAAGGAACATTTGCAGTTTTGCTGTTGCTCTTTTTTTTTGGGGGGGGGTGGGCTGTTTAAATAGTACAGCAGAGCAGTGGTGGCACATGCCTTTGGGAGCACTTTGGAGGCAGAGGCAGGCAGATTTCTGAATTGGAGGCCAGCCTGGTCTACAGAGTGAGTTCCAGGACAGCCCGGGCTACACAGAGAAACCCTGTCTGGAAAAACCAACCAACAAACAAACAAACAATCCCAAGCAAAACCCAATCCAAACTTCACAAAAGGGAGGGACACTATAACAAATTACAATTGCTTGTATATATAGAAAAAAATTTCCTCCCCCCCCCCCCCAAATAACCCTGGTTCAATTAAATACGAAACTAACTAAGTAATCTCACACATACAAACATACATACATAAAACAAATAATGATAACTACGTGGCATGGAACTGCTTACACAGTTTGGATGCCACCTCCATCACATGCCTGCAGAAATTATTGAGTGGCCGGCCTGGTCTGTCTTGTATGTTTTTGCACCATGTACAGAGACTTTGTCTCTCATAAATAAATGAATACAGAGAAAGATATTCATTGATCTATACATGCCTGTGCGATGGCTCAGAGGGCAAAGCTGCTGTCTGTTAAGGTATAGGTAAAAGAGTAAGGCCTAGATGGAATGTTAAGGACTGAGGAAACTATTAAGGCCTAGATGGAATGTGAAGGCCTACTTCAGATTAGATAAGGGCTAGGTAACCTCTTACCTGGCTAGCCTGCCATTCTGCTGTTACTGCCAGAATTGATTACATATTCTCCTTGGATGTGTCCTCAGAAACCAATCAAGATAGAAGCAAATCGAACTGCTTCCTTTGTTCTATAGTTATCTGCAATAGGCTTGGACTCAAACTGACCACCCAGCAGCATTTCCTACACCCGCACATGTGTATACTTTTCTGGCATTTGCTCCTAGAACCTGCACTGGGGATGGAACCCCCGCCCTGCCCCAACACAAGAGAGACACCCAAACCACCGATTCAGTGCACAGACTACTTAGAATCAGACTTCTATTTTGAGTAGGGTGTGAGTGAGTAAAGTGTAAGTTCCCAAGGCCTCCCTGGGAACTGACATCTTACTTGGAAGAAAGAGACTTGTACGTGGGCAACTGACTTTCTGGTTTGCAATTTAAGACATGAATGTCACACTATTGATGGCCAAGACACTGGATGTCCTGATTTTATTAGTGTGTGTGTGTGTGTGTGTGTGTGTGTGTGTGTGTGTGTGTGTGACTCCATGGCCAAGCTAGCCCCCCCCTCCCAGATGTGTGTTTCTTATTTATTTATTTATTTATTTATTTATTTATTTATTTATTTATTTATTTCTTGGGCCTGTGCTTGTGTATGACCTCGGCAACACTTCCTGAAAACCAAACCAAGCTAAACTAAAGCAAACAACTATGGCTGTCTGCCTGCCTGCCTGCCTACACAGAGAAATGATATCTCCAATCAAGTAACACTAACTCCTAAAGACGCCTGTTTCTCTTTTTCTTTTTTTTCTTTCTTTTTTTCTTCTGCTCCCTCTCTCTGTTCCCCCCTCTCCCTTTCTTCCTTCCTTCCTTCCTTCTTTCCTTCCTTCCTTCCTTCCTTCCTTCCTTCCTTCCTTCCTTCCTTTCTTTTCTTTTTTTTTCTTTCTTTTCTTTTTTTTTTCTTTCTTAAATTTATTCTTTTCATACATAGTTTCTTAGTGTAATCAGCCCTGGCTGTCTTGAAGACACTTTGTAGGCCTCAATCCAGTAAGAGCCTGCCTCTGCTTTTCAAATGCTGGCATGAAAGTTGTATACCACTATGACCGGCTACGATTCTTATCTTCTTTTTTTTTTTTTGGTTTTTCGAGACAGAGTTTCTCTGTGTAGCCCTGGCTGTCCTGGAACTCACTTTGTAGACCAGGCTGGCCTCGAACTCAGAAATCTGCCTGCCTTTGCCTCCCAAGTGCTGGGATTAAAGGCGTGCGCCACCACCGCCCGGCGATTCTTATCTTCTTATTTTTGTTCCCTCTCCCCTCTTCCTTTTTATGATTTTTGCTTTTGACAGGCAGTGGTTGTGGCAGTGCTGGCAGAGGGAGGTGGATCACTGTAACTTTGCAGCTAGCTTATTCTACAGTCTGAGTTACACAAAAGGGGTTTCAGAATGACTGGTTATATTTTTCATTTATTATGCATTTTAATTATAATTTAATTAAACCAAAAGAATTTAGACTGACCAATTCAGAGTCTGGCATTTAAAAGTATAACAAAAGACAGTATGAGGCTGTCTGTGGATGGTCAAGGGTTCTGGCTGCTTTAGGGAGCCTCCTCACCTTTCTGCACATGCAAACTAGGCCACCTAGAGGCTGGACACAAAAGCTACCTTGAGCATTAGGTCACGTGACAGTCAGCCACCTCCATCTTTATGAGGATAGATGTCAGTCAGAGGACAAGATGGCTGCCACCCACTTGTCACCTTCCATATGCAGGCACACCACCTCCCTTCTGTTTTTGGATAAAAGACACATAACAATTTTTATTATTTACAGTAAGCCTTAAATAACACTCTGACAGCTGTGCAGATTTCTACTTGCTATGTGATTTGAATTTCCTTTTTTTGTTTTTTTTTCTTTTAATTAATTTTCAGGAACTGCATGGTGGATTCACCTAGGTTCTGGTGCCTTCTTCTGTCATGCAGTCATCTAGGCAGCAGATAGAGCACATACACACACACATACTTTGAAAACTAATAGTAATAATAACAAACAAACAAATAAAAGAAAAGAAGGTTAAAAAAAAAAAAAGATTCTAGCTTCTGCCTGGATGTGTAGGTGGCAGAAGCAGGCAGAGAGGACCTCTGTGAGTTTGAGGCTACCCAAGCCTACAGAGCAAGTTCCAGGCAGGGATGCCAGGGCTACATCAAGAGAAACCCTATCTTGGGGCAAAAGAAAACAAAAGCAGAAAAGGTTCTGGCTTTTATTTTCAGACGTATTATTCTTCTAGCAGTATTGACTATCGAACTTTGATCATGAAGGCACATTCGATTTTATGACAGAGTTTGTGTGTGTGTGTGTGTGTGTGTGTGTGTGTGTGTGTGTGTGCAATATTTCTGCTGTAATTGTGGTTACATGCCATCTAGTGGTTTATGTTTGATTTCTGTAATCTTTTTTTCTAATTCTTTTTAATTGTAATTGTAATTTTAATTTAATTTAATTTTATTTTATTTTTTGTTTTACGAAATAGGGTTTCTCTGTATAGCCCTGGCTGTCCTGGAACTCACTTTGCAGACTAGGCTGACCTCGAACCCAGAAATCTTCCCATCTCTGCCTCCGGAGTGCTGGGATTAAAGGTATGTGCCACCAGTCCCGGCTATTTTTTAATTTTTAAATTTTATTTATTTAATATAGCTTTGTTTTTTCATGATGCACTTTCTCTCTGTAACCCTGGCTGTCCTGGAACTCACTCTGTAGACCATGATGGCCTTGAACATATTAATCTGTCTGCCTCTGCTTCCCAAATGCTGGGATTAAAAGCACCACTGCCCAGACTAAGTTTTTTTTTTTTTAAATCTCTCTCTCTCTCTCTCTCTCTCTCTCTCTCTCTCTCTCTCTCTCTTTCTTTCTATTATTTTTTTCTTTTTACTGAGATACGGTTTCTCTGTGTAGCCCTAGCTGACTTGACACTAACTCTGTAACCCAGGGTGACCTTGAACACAGAAATCTGCCCGAGGTTAAAGGTATGTTCCACAATTGCCTCAGGTCTACTCTAATTCTATTTGAAAAAATTATGTGTGTATGTATGATTATATGTATGTATGTATGTATGTATGTATGTATAGAAGTAATATTAATCCATTAATATCTCTTTTTCCTAAAATTCATGTCATTCCAGGTCCACAAAGTGAGTTCCAGGACTACACAGAGAAACCCTTTTTCAAAATAAAAAAAAAAAAATCTCAGATAGGGATTCATTGTGTAGCCCTGGCTGACTTGGAAGTCACTCCTTAAGCCAGGGTGACCTTGAATGTAGAAATCTGCCTGAGGCTAAAGGTGTGGTCCACAATTGCCTCAGGTCTACTGTAATTCTCTCTTTAAGAAAACAAGGGGTGGAGGGTATGGGGGACTTTTGGGATAGCATTGGAAATGTAATTGAGGAAAATACATAATAAAAAATATTTTTTAAAAAACATGTGTATTTATGTATAGAAGTAATATTAATCCATTAATATCTCTTTTTCCTAAACTTCATGTCATTCCTCCTTATCTTTCTCTCTCACTCCATGTTTGTGTGCATGTGTGTATGTGTGTTAGTCCTGGGTACACAGATTAAGAAATCATATTTCCAAGGATTTTTAGAAATAAACAAGGAAGCCAGGTGTGCTGGAACACCCCTTTAATCCCAGCACTTGGGAGGCAGAGGCAGGCAGATTTCTAAGTTCAAGTCCAGCCTGGTCCACAAAGTGAGTTCCAGGACAGCCAAGGCTACACAGAGAAAACCTGTCTCAAAAAAAAAAAAAAATCAAACACACAAACAAACAAACAAAGAAATAAACAAGAAATCCTAACCCAGACCACCAATAAAAAGGCTGTGGAAACTCTTTCATGTCCCTCTCCCCCACAGGTAAGTATGTACCTGCTTGTAAATTAATACTCCATGTGTGTGTATAGGATTCCATGGCCAGCTAGTACCAGCCCCAGATTTGTGTTTCAGAGATCTTTACTTATTTATTTTCCATGTACACCTCCAGGGAAACAACATAAAATCAAATCAGCTAACAAACAAACAGAAAAATGTAAAAGAATGGACTCATCTGGCATTTAAAAGTAATAGACTTCCGGGCAGTGTTGGGGCACACCTTTAATCCTACCACATTGGAGGCAGAGGCTGGCAGATTTGTGCATGCCAGGCCATCCTGGTCTACAGAGTGAGTTCCAAGACACCCAGGGCTACACAGAGAAACACTGTCTTGAAAGACCCCCACATCCTAAAAATAATAAAGAAGTAATAGACAAAAAGCAAGAGAAAAACATGTGTGCCAAGGCTGCTGGTGACTTTTCAGTGAATCCTCACCCTTCTGCACTGGATTCTGTTAAGTTCTATTCCACTAGTAGCTCCATGTTTGTGTGCATGTGTGTGTGTGTGTGTTAGTCTTGGGTACACAGATTAAAGAAATCATATTTCCAAGGAATATTTTTTCCTGGAAATATGATTTTTTCAAGTAATATTTTTCCAAATAATATTTTTTAAAATATTTTCTTTCTTTCTTTCTCTCTTTCTTCTTCTTTCTTTCTTTCTTTCTTTCTTTCTTTCTTTCTTTCTTTCTTTCTTTCTTTCTTTCTTTCTTTCTCTCCAAACTTCACACTATAACAAATTACAATTGCTTGTATATATAGAAAAAAATTTCCTCCCCCCCCCTAATAACCCTGGTTCAATTAAATACGAAACTAACTAAGTAATCACACACACACATACATACATACATACATACATACATACATACATACATACATACATACATACATACATAAAACAAATAATGATAACTAAGTGGCATGGAACTGCTCACACAGTTTGGATGCCACTTGCCCACCCTACCTCCATCACATGCCTGCAGAAATTATTGAGTGGCCGGCCTGGTCTGTCTTGTATGTTTTTGCACCATGTACAGAGACTTTGTCTCTCATAAATAAATGAATACAGAGAAAGATATTCATTGATCTATACATGCCTGTGCTCAGAGGGCAAAGCTGCTGGCTGTTAAGGTATAGGTAAAAGAATAAGGCCTAGATGGAATGTGAAGGCCTACTTCAGATTAGATAAGGGCTAGGTAACCTCTTACCTGGCTAGCCTGCCATTTTGTGCTGTTAACTACTATTATAAGGACACTTTCTCACAGCTTGTTTCTGCTGTTACTGCCAGAATTGATTACATATTCTCCTTGGATGTGTCCTCAGAAACCAATCAAGATAGAAGCCAATCAAACTGCTTCCTTTGTTCTATAGTTATCTGCAATAGGCTTGGACTCAAACTGACCACCCAGCAGCATTTCCTACACCCGCACATGTGTATACTTTTCTGGCATTTGCTCCTAGAACCTGCACTGGGGATGGAACCCCCGCCCTGCCCTAACACAAGAGAGACACCCACACCACCGATTCAGTGCACAGACTACTTAGAATCAGACTTCTATTTTGAGTAGGGTGTGAGTGAGTAAAGTTTAAGTTCCCAAGGCCTCCCTGGGAACTGACATCTTACTTGGAAGAAAGAGACTTGTAGGTGGGCAACTGACTTTCTGGTTTGCAAGTTAAGACATGAATGTCACACTATTGATGGCCAAGACACTGGATGTCCTGATTTTATTAGTGTGTGTGTGTGTGTGTGTGTGTGTGTGTGTGTGTGTGTGTGTGTGTGTGACTCCATGGCCAAGCTAGCCCCCCTCCCCCCAGATGTGTGTTTCTTATTTATTTATTTATTTCTTGGGCCTGTGCTTGTGTATGACCTCGGCAACACTTCCTGAAAACCAAACCAAGCTAAACTAAAGCAAACAACTATGGCTGTCTGCCTGCCTGCCTGCCTACACAGAGAAATGATATCTCCAATCAAGTAACACTACCTCCTAAGTCTGCCTGTTTCTCTTTTTCTTTTTTTCTTTCTTTTTTCTTCTGCCCCCTCTCTCTGTTCCCCCCTCTCCCTTCCTTCCTTCCTTCCTTCCTTCCTTCCTTTCTTTCTTTCTTTCTTTCTTTCTTTCTTTCTTTCTTTCTTTCTTTCTTTCTTTCTTTCTTTCTTTTCTTTTTTTTTTCTTTCTTAAATTTATTCTTTTCATATATAGTTTCTTAGTGTAAGCAGCCCTGGCTGTCTTGAAGACACTTTGTAGGCCTCAATCCAGTAAGAGCCTGCCTCTGCTTTTCAAATGCTGGCATGAAAGTTGTATACCACTATGACCGGCTACGATTCTTATCTTCTTATTTTTGTTCCCTCTCCCCTCTTCCTTTTTATGATTTTTGCTTTTGACAGGCAGTGGTTGTGGCAGTGCTGGCAGAGGGAGGTGGATCACTGTAACTTTGCAGCTAGCTTATTCTACAGTCTGAGTTACACAAAAGGAGTTTCAGAATGACTGGTTATATTTTTCATTTATTATGCATTTTAATTATAATTTAATTAAACCAAAAGAATTTAGACTGACCAATTCAGAGTCTGGCAATTAAAAGTATAACAAAAGACAGTATGAGGCTGTCTGTGGATGGTCAAGAGTTCTGGCTGCTTTAGGGAGCCTCCTCACCTTTCTGCACATGCAAACTAGGCCACCTAGAGGCTGGACACAAAAGCTACCTTGAGCATTAGGTCACGTGACAGTCAGCCACCTCCATCTTTATGAGGATAGATGTCAGTCAGAGGACAAGAGGGCTGCCACCCACTTGTCACCTTCCATATGCAGGCACACCACCTCCCTTCTGTTTTTGGATAAAAGACACATAACAATTTTTATTATTTACAGTAAGCCTTAAATGGCACTCTGACAGCTGTGCAGATTTCTACTTGCTATGTGATTTGAATTTCCTTTCTTTTTTTTAATTAATTTTCCTTGCTATGTGATTTGAATTTCCTTTTTTTTTTTTTCTTTTAATTAATTTTCAGGAACTGCATGGTGGATTCACCTAGGTTCTGGTGCCTTCTTCTGTCATGCAGTCATCTAGGCAGCAGATAGAGCACATACACACACACTTACTTTGAAAACTAATAGTAATGATAACAAACAAACAAATAAATGAAAAGAAGGTTAAAAAAAAAAAAAGAGAGAGATTCTAGCTTCTGCCTGGATGTGTAGGTGGCAGAAGCAGGCAGAGAGGACCTCTGTGAGTTTGAGGCTACCCAAGCCTACAGAGCAAGTTCCAGGCAGGGATGCCAGGGCTACATCAAGAGAAACCTATCTTGGGGCAAAAGAAAACAAAAGCAGAAAAGGTTCTGGCTTTTATTTTCAGACATATGATTCTTCTAGCAGTATTGACTATTGAACTTTGATCATGAAGGCACATTTGATTTTATGACAGAGTTTGTGTGTGTGTGTGTGTGTGTGTGTGCAATATTTCTGCTGTAATTGTGGTTACATGCCATCTAGTGGTTTATGTTTGATTTCTGTAATCTTTTTTTCTAATTCTTTTTAATTGTAATTGTAATTGTAATTTTAATTTAATTTAATTTTATTTTTTGTTTTACGAAACAGGGTTTCTCTGTATAGCCCTGGCTGTCCTGGAACTCACTTTGCAGACCAGGCTGATCTTGAACCCAGAAATCTTCCCATCTCTGCCTCCGGAGTGCTGGGATTAAAGGTATGTGCCACCAGTCCCGGCTATTTTTTAATTTTTAAATTTTATTTATTTAATATAGCTTTGTTTTTTCATGATGCACTTTCTCTCTGTAACCCTGGCTGTCCTGGAACTCACTCTGTAGACCATGATGGCCTTGAACATATTAATCTGTCTGCCTCTGCTTCCCAAATGCTGGGATTAAAAGCACCACTGCCCAGACTAAGTTTTTTTTTTTTTAAATCTCTCTCTCTCTCTCTCTCTCTCTCTCTCTCTCTCTCTCTTTCTTTCTATTATTTTTTTCTTTTTACTGAGATACGGTTTCTCTGTGTAGCCCTAGCTGACTTGACACTAACTCTGTAACCCAGGGTGACCTTGAACACAGAAATCTGCCCGAGGTTAAAGGTATGTTCCACAATTGCCTCAGGTCTACTCTAATTCTATTTGAAAAAATTATGTGTGTATGTATAATTATATGTATGTATGTATGTATAGAAGTAATATTAATCCATTAATATCTCTTTTTTTTTTTTTTTTTTTTGGTTTTTACGAGACAGGGTTTCTCTGTATAGCCCTGGCTGTCCTGGAGCTCACTTTGTAGACCAGGCTGGCCTCGAACTCAGAAATCCGCCTGCCTCTGCCTCCCGAGTGCTGGGATTAAAGGCATGCGCCACCACGCCCGGCCATTAATATCTCTTTTTCCTAAAATTCATGTCATTCCATGTCCACAAAGTGAGTTCCAGGACTACACAGAGAAACCCTGTTTCAAAATAATAAATAAATAAATAAATAAATAAATAAATAAATAAATATAGAAAGAAAGAAAGAAAGAAAGAAAGAAAGAAAGAAAGAAAGAAAGAAAGAAAGAAAGAAAGAGAGAAGGAATCCTAACCATTACCACCATCACCTCCAATACAAAGGCTGTGGAAATTGTTTCATGTCCCTCTCCCCCACAGGTGAGGATATAGCTGCTTGTAAATTAATACTCCATGACTCCATGTGTGTGTTATTGATTCCATGACCAGCTATTACCAGCCCCAGATCTGTGTTTCAGAGATCTTTACTTATTTATTATTCGGGCCTGAGCTTGTGTAGGTGTTAGGCCACCAAACCTCCAGGAAAACAACATAAAATCAAATCAGCTAACAAACCAACCCAAAAATGTAAAAGAATGGATTCATCTGGCATTTAAAACTAATAGACTGCCAGGCAGTGGTGGGGCACACCTTTAATCCTACCACTTTGGACCCAGAGGCTGGCAGATTTGTGCATTCCAGGCCATCCTGGTCTACAGAGTGAGTTCCAAGACACCCAGGGCTACACAGAGAAACACTGTCTTGAAAGACCCCCACCTCCTAAAAATAATAAAGAAGTAATAGACAAAAAGCAAGAGAAAAACATGTGTGCCATGGCTGCTGGTGGCTTTTCATGACTCCTCACCCTTCTGCACTGGATTCAGTTAAGTTCTAATCCACTAGTAGCTGGGAAAGAAGGGGAAGAAACACAAGCAACCTCGAACAATAGGTCTCATGAAGGCCAGCCACCTCCATCTTGAGAAGGGTGGTCATTCAGCACACAAGATGGCTGCCACCAAAAGGTCGCCTTTCATCTTAATGAGGTCAAAGTGTCAATGTGCAAGCCAGTGACCGAACAAGGAAGTAGACATGCAGACAACAAACATGCAGGGGTACCACCTCCATTCCCTTCTGTTTTTGGTAAAGGACACACAATTTTTATTATTTACAGTAAGCACTCTGACAGCCCCACAGATATCTACCTTCTATGTGATTAGAATTTCCTTTTTTTTTTTTTTTTTTAAAAGTAATTCTCAGGGGGTGCATGGTGACTTGTCCTAGGTTCTGGTGCCCTCTTCTGGCATGTAGTCATATAGGCAGCACACACACACACACACACACACTTACATTGAAAACTAAAAGTAATAACAGCAAACAAGCAAGCAAGCAAACAAACAAACTAAGAAATATATAAATAGGAGGGAAAAAGAGATTCTGGCTTCTGCCAGGCTGTGTGGGTGGCAGAGGCTGGCAGGCAAGCAGGCAGAGAGGACCTCTGTGAGTTTGAGGCTACCCAAGCCTACACTGATAGTTCCAGAAAGGACTGCCAGGGCTACACCAAGAGAAACCCTATCTCTAGGATCAAGAAAACAAAAGCAGAAAAGGTTCTGGCTTTTATTTTACCAACATATGTTTCTTTCATTCTTCTCTTCCTTCCTTCCTTCCTTCCTTCCTTCCTTCCTTCCTTCCTTCCTTCCTTCCTTCCTTCCTTCCGAGATTTATTTATTTTATGTATATGAGTACACACTTTAGTTGTAAAGATGGTTGTGATCGTTAATGTGATTGTTGGGAAATGAAATTAGGACCTCTGCTTGCTCTACCCAAGCCCATTTGCTCAGGCCAAAGATTTATTTATTAGTATAAGTTCACAGTAGATGTCTTCAAACCCACCAGGATAGGGTATCAGATCTCATTGTGGGTTGTTGTGAGCCACCATGTGGTTGCTGGGATTTGAACTCAGTACCTTTGGAAGAGCAGTCGGTGCTCTTACCCACTGAACCATCTCACCAGCCCCCGACTTATGTTCCTTCTAGTACTATTGACTAAAGAACTTTGATCATGAAGGCACGTTGGATTTAATGACAGAGTTTGTGTGTGTTTCTGTGTGTGTATGTGTGCAATACTTCTGCTGGGATTGCAGTTACTTGCCATCTAGTGGGCTTGTGTGTAATTTCTTTAATTTTTTTCTAATTTTTTTTCTGAAAGTATCTTTCTTTCCATCTCTCTTTCTCTTTCTCTCTCTGTCTCTCTCTCTGTGTGTCTCTGTCTGTCTCTGTGTCTCTCTCCTTTTCTTTTCTTCTTTCTTTCTTTCTTTCTCTCTCTCTCTCTTTCTTTCTTTCTTTCTTTCTTTCTTTCTTTCTTTCTCTCTCTCTCTCTCTCTCTCTTTCCTTCTTCCTTCCTTCCTTTCTTTCTTTCTTTCTTTCTTTCTTTCTTTCTTTCTTTCTTTCTTTCTTTCTTTCTTTCTTTCAAGATTTATGTATTTTATGTATATGAGTACACACTTTAGTTGTACAGATAGTTGTGATCCTTCATGTGATTGTTGGGAATTGAGCTTAGGACCTCTGTTTGCTCTAGCCAAGCCCACTTGCTCAGGCAAAAGATTTATTTATTAGTATAAGTTCACTGTAGCTGTCTTCAAACGCACCAGGAGAGGGTATCAGATCTCATTATTGGTGGTTGTGAGGGACCATGTGGTTGCTGGGATTTGAACTCAGTACATTTGGAAGAGCAGTCAGTGCTCTTCCCCACTGAACCATCTCACCAGCCCTGGACACATGTTCCTTCTAGTACTATTGACTAAAGAACTTTGATCATGAAGGCATGTTGGATTTAATGACAGTGTGTGTTTCTGTGTGTGTGTCTGTGTGTGTGTGTGTGCAATATTTCTGCTGTGATTACTGTTACTTGACATCAAGTGGGCTTCTGTATAATTTCTTTAAATTTTTCTAATTCTTTTTTCTTTTTTTGTAAAGTAAAATTCCTGTCATACCTCCTTATCTTTCTCTCTCACTCCATGTTTGTGTGCATGTGTGTGTGTGTGTTAGTCTTGGGTACACAGATTAAAGAAATCATATTTCCAAGGATTCTTAGAAATAAACAAGGAAGCCAGATGTGGTGGAGCACCCCTTTTCTTTCCCTCTCTCTTTCTCTCCTCTCTCTCTCTCTCTCTCTCTCTCTCTCTCTCTCTCTCTCTCTCTCAATCTCTCTCTCTCTCTTTGTTTGTTTCTTTCTTTCTTTCTTTCTTTCAATTATTATTTTTTTCTCAGGTAGGTTTTCTTTGTGTAGCCCTGGCTGACTTGGATGTCACTCTGTAAGCCAGGGTGACCTTGAATGCAGAAATCCTCCTGAGGCTAAAGGTGTGGTCCACAATTGCCTCAGGTCTACTGAAATTCTCTCTTTAAGAAAACAGGGGGGGGGGAGGGTATGGAGGACATTTGGGATAGCATTGGAAATGTAATTGAGGAAAATACGTAATAAAAAAATATTTAAAAAAACGTGTGTATGAGCCGGGTGTGGTGGCGCACGCCTTTAATCCCAGCACTTGGGAGGCAGAGGCAGGCAGATTTCTAAGTTCAAGGCCAGCCTGGTCCACAAAGTGAGTTCCAGGACAGCCAAGGCTACACAGAGAAACCCTGTCTCAAAAAAAAAAAAATGAAATCAAACAAACAAACAAACAAACAAAGAAATAAACAAGAAATCCTAACCCTGACCACCAATAAAAAGGCTGTGGAAACTCTTTCATGTCTCTCTCCCTCACAGATAATGATGTAGCTGCTTGTAAATTAATACTCCATGTGTGTGTATAGGATTCCATGGCCAGCTAGTACCAGCCCCAGATTTGTGTTTCAGAGATCTTTATTAATTTATTTTCCGTGCCTGAGCTTGTGTAGGTGGTAGGCCACCAAACCTCCAGGGAGGTTTTTTTTGCTGCCACAAAAAGGTCGCCTTTCATCTTAATGAGGTCAAAGTGTCAATGTGCAAGCCAGTGACCGAACAAGGAAGTAGACATGCAGACAACAAACATGCAGGGGTACCACCTCCATTCCCTTCTGTTTTTTGGTAAAGGACACACAATTTTTATTATTTACAGTAAGCCTTATAAAGCACTCTGACAGCCCCACAGATATCTGTGATTAGAATTTCCTTTTTTTTTTTTAAAAAAAAGTAATTCTCACGGGGTGCATGGTGACTTGTCCTAGGTTCTGGTGCCCTCTTCTGGCATGTAGTCATATAGGCAGCACACACACACACACACTTACATTGAAAACTAAAAGTAATAACAGCAAACAAGCAAGCAAGCAAACAAACAAACTAAGAAATATATAAATAGGAGGGAAAAAGAGATTCTGGCTTCTGCCAGGCTGTGTGGGTGGCAGAGGCTGGCAGGCAAGCAGGCAGAGAGGACCTCTGTGAGTTTGAGGCTACCCAAGCCTACACTGATAGTTCCAGAAAGGACTGCCAGGGCTACACCAAGAGAAACCCTATCTCTAGGATCAAGAAAACAAAAGCAGAAAAGGTTCTGGCTTTTATTTTACTGACATATGTTCCTTTCATTCTTCCCTTCCTTCCTTCCTTCCTTCCTTCCTTCCTTCCTTCCTTCCTTCCTTCCTTCCTTCCTTCCTTCCTTCCTTCCGAGATTTATTTATTTTATGTATATGAGTACACACTTTAGTTGTAAAGATGGTTGTGATCGTTAATGTGATTGTTGGGAAATGAAATTAGGACCTCTGCTTGCTCTACCCAAGCCCATTTGCTCAGGCCAAAGATTTATTTATTAGTATAAGTTCACAGTAGATGTCTTCAAACCCACCAGGATAGGGTATCAGATCTCATTGTGGGTTGTTGTGAGCCACCATGTGGTTGCTGGGATTTGAACTCAGTACCTTTGGAAGAGCAGTCGGTGCTCTTACCCACTGAACCATCTCACCAGCCCCCGACTTATGTTCCTTCTAGTACTATTGACTAAAGAACTTTGATCATGAAGGCACGTTGGATTTAATGACAGAGTTTGTGTGTGTTTCTGTGTGTGTATGTGTGCAATACTTCTGCTGGGATTGCAGTTACTTGCCATCTAGTGGGCTTGTGTGTAATTTCTTTAATTTTTTTCTAATTTTTTTTCTGAAAGTATCTTTCTTTCCATCTCTCTTTCTCTTTCTCTCTCTGTCTCTCTCTCTGTGTGTCTCTGTCTGTCTCTGTGTCTCTCTCCTTTTCTTTTCTTCTTTCTTTCTTTCTTTCTCTCTCTCTCTCTCTCTTTCTTTCTTTCTTTCTTTCTTTCTCTCTCTCTCTCTCTCTCTCTCTCTCTCTTTCCTTCTTCCTTCCTTCCTTTCTTTCTTTCTTTCTTTCTTTCTTTCTTTCTTTCTTTCTTTCTTTCTTTCTTTCAAGATTTATGTATTTTATGTATATGAGTACACACTTTAGTTGTACAGATAGTTGTGATCCTTCATGTGATTGTTGGGAATTGAGCTTAGGACCTCTGTTTGCTCTAGCCAAGCCCACTTGCTCAGGCAAAAGATTTATTTATTAGTATAAGTTCACTGTAGCTGTCTTCAAACGCACCAGGAGAGGGTATCAGATCTCATTATTGGTGGTTGTGAGGGACCATGTGGTTGCTGGGATTTGAACTCAGTACATTTGGAAGAGCAGTCAGTGCTCTTCCCCACTGAACCATCTCACCAGCCCTGGACACATGTTCCTTCTAGTACTATTGACTAAAGAACTTTGATCATGAAGGCATGTTGGATTTAATGACAGTGTGTGTTTCTGTGTGTGTGTCTGTGTGTGTGTGTGTGCAATATTTCTGCTGTGATTACTGTTACTTGACATCAAGTGGGCTTCTGTATAATTTCTTTAAATTTTTCTAATTCTTTTTTCTTTTTTTGTAAAGTAAAATTCCTGTCATACCTCCTTATCTTTCTCTCTCACTCCATGTTTGTGTGCATGTGTGTGTGTGTGTTAGTCTTGGGTACACAGATTAAAGAAATCATATTTCCAAGGATTCTTAGAAATAAACAAGGAAGCCAGATGTGGTGGAGCACCCCTTTTCTTTCCCTCTCTCTTTCTCTCCTCTCTCTCTCTCTCTCTCTCTCTCTCTCTCTCTCTCTCTCTCTCTCTCTCAATCTCTCTCTCTCTCTTTGTTTGTTTCTTTCTTTCTTTCTTTCTTTCAATTATTATTTTTTTTCTCAGGTAGGTTTTCTTTGTGTAGCCCTGGCTGACTTATGTCACTCTGTAAGCCAGGGTGACCTTGAATGCAGAAATCCTCCTGAGGCTAAAGGTGTGGTCCACAATTGCCTCAGGTCTACTGAAATTCTCTCTTTAAGAAAACAGGGGGGGGGAGGGTATGGAGGACATTTGGGATAGCATTGGAAATGTAATTGAGGAAAATACGTAATAAAAAAATATTTAAAAAAACGTGTGTATGAGCCGGGTGTGGTGGCGCACGCCTTTAATCCCAGCACTTGGGAGGCAGAGGCAGGCAGATTTCTAAGTTCAAGGCCAGCCTGGTCCACAAAGTGAGTTCCAGGACAGCCAAGGCTACACAGAGAAACCCTGTCTCAAAAAAAAAAAAAAATGAAATCAAACAAACAAACAAACAAACAAACAAAGAAATAAACAAGAAATCCTAACCCTGACCACCAATAAAAAGGCTGTGGAAACTCTTTCATGTCTCTCTCCCTCACAGATAATGATGTAGCTGCTTGTAAATTAATACTCCATGTGTGTGTATAGGATTCCATGGCCAGCTAGTACCAGCCCCAGATTTGTGTTTCAGAGATCTTTATTAATTTATTTTCCGTGCCTGAGCTTGTGTAGGTGGTAGGCCACCAAACCTCCAGGGAGGTTTTTTTTGCTGCCACAAAAAGGTCGCCTTTCATCTTAATGAGGTCAAAGTGTCAATGTGCAAGCCAGTGACCGAACAAGGAAGTAGACATGCAGACAACAAACATGCAGGGGTACCACCTCCATTCCCTTCTGTTTTTTGGTAAAGGACACACAATTTTTATTATTTACAGTAAGCCTTATAAAGCACTCTGACAGCCCCACAGATATCTGTGATTAGAATTTCCTTTTTTTTTTTTAAAAAAAAGTAATTCTCACGGGGTGCATGGTGACTTGTCCTAGGTTCTGGTGCCCTCTTCTGGCATGTAGTCATATAGGCAGCACACACACACACACACTTACATTGAAAACTAAAAGTAATAACAGCAAACAAGCAAGCAAGCAAACAAACAAACTAAGAAATATATAAATAGGAGGGAAAAAGAGATTCTGGCTTCTGCCAGGCTGTGTGGGTGGCAGAGGCTGGCAGGCAAGCAGGCAGAGAGGACCTCTGTGAGTTTGAGGCTACCCAAGCCTACACTGATAGTTCCAGAAAGGACTGCCAGGGCTACACCAAGAGAAACCCTATCTCTAGGATCAAGAAAACAAAAGCAGAAAAGGTTCTGGCTTTTATTTTACTGACATATGTTCCTTTCATTCTTCCCTTCCTTCCTTCCTTCCTTCCTTCCTTCCTTCCTTCCTTCCTTCCTTCCTTCCTTCCTTCCTTCCGAGATTTATTTATTTTATGTATATGAGTACACACTTTAGTTGTAAAGATGGTTGTGATCGTTAATGTGATTGTTGGGAAATGAAATTAGGACCTCTGCTTGCTCTACCCAAGCCCATTTGCTCAGGCCAAAGATTTATTTATTAGTATAAGTTCACAGTAGATGTCTTCAAACCCACCAGGATAGGGTATCAGATCTCATTGTGGGTTGTTGTGAGCCACCATGTGGTTGCTGGGATTTGAACTCAGTACCTTTGGAAGAGCAGTCGGTGCTCTTACCCACTGAACCATCTCACCAGCCCCCGACTTATGTTCCTTCTAGTACTATTGACTAAAGAACTTTGATCATGAAGGCACGTTGGATTTAATGACAGAGTTTGTGTGTGTTTCTGTGTGTGTATGTGTGCAATACTTCTGCTGGGATTGCAGTTACTTGCCATCTAGTGGGCTTGTGTGTAATTTCTTTAATTTTTTTCTAATTTTTTTTCTGAAAGTATCTTTCTTTCCATCTCTCTTTCTCTTTCTCTCTCTGTCTCTCTCTCTGTGTGTCTCTGTCTGTCTCTGTGTCTCTCTCCTTTTCTTTTCTTCTTTCTTTCTTTCTTTCTCTCTCTCTCTCTCTCTTTCTTTCTTTCTTTCTTTCTTTCTTTCTCTCTCTCTCTCTCTCTCTCTCTCTCTCTCTTTCCTTCTTCCTTCCTTCCTTTCTTTCTTTCTTTCTTTCTTTCTTTCTTTCTTTCTTTCTTTCTTTCTTTCTTTCTTTCAAGATTTATGTATTTTATGTATATGAGTACACACTTTAGTTGTACAGATAGTTGTGATCCTTCATGTGATTGTTGGGAATTGAGCTTAGGACCTCTGTTTGCTCTAGCCAAGCCCACTTGCTCAGGCAAAAGATTTATTTATTAGTATAAGTTCACTGTAGCTGTCTTCAAACGCACCAGGAGAGGGTATCAGATCTCATTATTGGTGGTTGTGAGGGACCATGTGGTTGCTGGGATTTGAACTCAGTACATTTGGAAGAGCAGTCAGTGCTCTTCCCCACTGAACCATCTCACCAGCCCTGGACACATGTTCCTTCTAGTACTATTGACTAAAGAACTTTGATCATGAAGGCATGTTGGATTTAATGACAGTGTGTGTTTCTGTGTGTGTGTCTGTGTGTGTGTGTGTGCAATATTTCTGCTGTGATTACTGTTACTTGACATCAAGTGGGCTTCTGTATAATTTCTTTAAATTTTTCTAATTCTTTTTTCTTTTTTTGTAAAGTAAAATTCCTGTCATACCTCCTTATCTTTCTCTCTCACTCCATGTTTGTGTGCATGTGTGTGTGTGTGTTAGTCTTGGGTACACAGATTAAAGAAATCATATTTCCAAGGATTCTTAGAAATAAACAAGGAAGCCAGATGTGGTGGAGCACCCCTTTTCTTTCCCTCTCTCTTTCTCTCCTCTCTCTCTCTCTCTCTCTCTCTCTCTCTCTCTCTCAATCTCTCTCTCTCTCTTTGTTTGTTTGTTTCTTTCTTTCTTTCTTTCAATTATTATTTTTTTCTCAGGTAGGTTTTCTTTGTGTAGCCCTGGCTGACTTGGATGTCACTCTGTAAGCCAGGGTGACCTTGAATGCAGAAATCCTCCTGAGGCTAAAGGTGTGGTCCACAATTGCCTCAGGTCTACTGAAATTCTCTCTTTAAGAAAACAGGGGGGGGGAGGGTATGGAGGACATTTGGGATAGCATTGGAAATGTAATTGAGGAAAATACGTAATAAAAAAATATTTAAAAAAACGTGTGTATGAGCCGGGTGTGGTGGCGCACGCCTTTAATCCCAGCACTTGGGAGGCAGAGGCAGGCAGATTTCTAAGTTCAAGGCCAGCCTGGTCCACAAAGTGAGTTCCAGGACAGCCAAGGCTACACAGAGAAACCCTGTCTCAAAAAAAAAAAAATGAAATCAAACAAACAAACAAACAAACAAAGAAATAAACAAGAAATCCTAACCCTGACCACCAATAAAAAGGCTGTGGAAACTCTTTCATGTCTCTCTCCCTCACAGATAATGATGTAGCTGCTTGTAAATTAATACTCCATGTGTGTGTATAGGATTCCATGGCCAGCTAGTACCAGCCCCAGATTTGTGTTTCAGAGATCTTTATTAATTTATTTTCCGTGCCTGAGCTTGTGTAGGTGGTAGGCCACCAAACCTCCAGGGAGGTTTTTTTTGCTGCCACAAAAAGGTCGCCTTTCATCTTAATGAGGTCAAAGTGTCAATGTGCAAGCCAGTGACCGAACAAGGAAGTAGACATGCAGACAACAAACATGCAGGGGTACCACCTCCATTCCCTTCTGTTTTTTGGTAAAGGACACACAATTTTTATTATTTACAGTAAGCCTTATAAAGCACTCTGACAGCCCCACAGATATCTGTGATTAGAATTTCCTTTTTTTTTTTTAAAAAAAAGTAATTCTCACGGGGTGCATGGTGACTTGTCCTAGGTTCTGGTGCCCTCTTCTGGCATGTAGTCATATAGGCAGCACACACACACACACACTTACATTGAAAACTAAAAGTAATAACAGCAAACAAGCAAGCAAGCAAACAAACAAACTAAGAAATATATAAATAGGAGGGAAAAAGAGATTCTGGCTTCTGCCAGGCTGTGTGGGTGGCAGAGGCTGGCAGGCAAGCAGGCAGAGAGGACCTCTGTGAGTTTGAGGCTACCCAAGCCTACACTGATAGTTCCAGAAAGGACTGCCAGGGCTACACCAAGAGAAACCCTATCTCTAGGATCAAGAAAACAAAAGCAGAAAAGGTTCTGGCTTTTATTTTACTGACATATGTTCCTTTCATTCTTCCCTTCCTTCCTTCCTTCCTTCCTTCCTTCCTTCCTTCCTTCCTTCCTTCCTTCCTTCTTTCCTTCCTTCCTTCCTTCCTTCCTTCCTTCCTTCCTTCCTTCCTTCCTTCCTTCCTTCCTTCCTTCCAAGATTTATTTATTTTATGTATATGAGTACACACTTTAGTTGTAAAGATGGTTGTGATCGTTAATGTGATTGTTGGGAAATGAAATTAGGACCTCTGCTTGCTCTACCCAAGCCCATTTGCTCAGGCCAAAGATTTATTTATTAGTATAAGTTCACAGTAGATGTCTTCAAACCCACCAGGATAGGGTATCAGATCTCATTGTGGGTTGTTGTGAGCCACCATGTGGTTGCTGGGATTTGAACTCAGTACCTTTGGAAGAGCAGTCGGTGCTCTTACCCACTGAACCATCTCACCAGCCCCCGACTTATGTTCCTTCTAGTACTATTGACTAAAGAACTTTGATCATGAAGGCACGTTGGATTTAATGACAGAGTTTGTGTGTGTTTCTGTGTGTGTATGTGTGCAATACTTCTGCTGGGATTGCAGTTACTTGCCATCTAGTGGGCTTGTGTGTAATTTCTTTAATTTTTTTCTAATTTTTTTTCTGAAAGTATCTTTCTTTCCATCTCTCTTTCTCTTTCTCTCTCTGTCTCTCTCTCTGTGTGTCTCTGTCTGTCTCTGTGTCTCTCTCCTTTTCTTTTCTTCTTTCTTTCTTTCTTTCTCTCTCTCTCTTTCTTTCTTTCTTTCTTTCTTTCTTTCTCTCTCTCTCTCTCTCTCTCTCTCTCTCTCTTTCCTTCTTCCTTCCTTCCTTTCTTTCTTTCTTTCTTTCTTTCTTTCTTTCTTTCTTTCTTTCAAGATTTATGTATTTTATGTATATGAGTACACACTTTAGTTGTACAGATAGTTGTGATCCTTCATGTGATTGTTGGGAATTGAGCTTAGGACCTCTGTTTGCTCTAGCCAAGCCCACTTGCTCAGGCAAAAGATTTATTTATTAGTATAAGTTCACTGTAGCTGTCTTCAAACGCACCAGGAGAGGGTATCAGATCTCATTATTGGTGGTTGTGAGGGACCATGTGGTTGCTGGGATTTGAACTCAGTACATTTGGAAGAGCAGTCAGTGCTCTTCCCCACTGAACCATCTCACCAGCCCTGGACACATGTTCCTTCTAGTACTATTGACTAAAGAACTTTGATCATGAAGGCATGTTGGATTTAATGACAGTGTGTGTTTCTGTGTGTGTGTCTGTGTGTGTGTGTGTGCAATATTTCTGCTGTGATTACTGTTACTTGACATCAAGTGGGCTTCTGTATAATTTCTTTAAATTTTTCTAATTCTTTTTTCTTTTTTTGTAAAGTAAAATTCCTGTCATACCTCCTTATCTTTCTCTCTCACTCCATGTTTGTGTGCATGTGTGTGTGTGTGTTAGTCTTGGGTACACAGATTAAAGAAATCATATTTCCAAGGATTCTTAGAAATAAACAAGGAAGCCAGATGTGGTGGAGCACCCCTTTTCTTTCCCTCTCTCTTTCTCTCCTCTCTCTCTCTCTCTCTCTCTCTCTCTCTCTCTCTCTCTCTCAATCTCTCTCTCTCTCTTTGTTTGTTTCTTTCTTTCTTTCTTTCTTTCAATTATTATTTTTTTCTCAGGTAGGTTTTCTTTGTGTAGCCCTGGCTGACTTGGATGTCACTCTGTAAGCCAGGGTGACCTTGAATGCAGAAATCCTCCTGAGGCTAAAGGTGTGGTCCACAATTGCCTCAGGTCTACTGAAATTCTCTCTTTAAGAAAACAGGGGGGGGGAGGGTATGGAGGACATTTGGGATAGCATTGGAAATGTAATTGAGGAAAATACGTAATAAAAAAATATTTAAAAAAACGTGTGTATGAGCCGGGTGTGGTGGCGCACGCCTTTAATCCCAGCACTTGGGAGGCAGAGGCAGGCAGATTTCTAAGTTCAAGGCCAGCCTGGTCCACAAAGTGAGTTCCAGGACAGCCAAGGCTACACAGAGAAACCCTGTCTCAAAAAAAAAAAAAATGAAATCAAACAAACAAACAAACAAACAAAGAAATAAACAAGAAATCCTAACCCTGACCACCAATAAAAAGGCTGTGGAAACTCTTTCATGTCTCTCTCCCTCACAGATAATGATGTAGCTGCTTGTAAATTAATACTCCATGTGTGTGTATAGGATTCCATGGCCAGCTAGTACCAGCCCCAGATTTGTGTTTCAGAGATCTTTATTAATTTATTTTCCGTGCCTGAGCTTGTGTAGGTGGTAGGCCACCAAACCTCCAGGGAGGTTTTTTTTGCTGCCACAAAAAGGTCGCCTTTCATCTTAATGAGGTCAAAGTGTCAATGTGCAAGCCAGTGACCGAACAAGGAAGTAGACATGCAGACAACAAACATGCAGGGGTACCACCTCCATTCCCTTCTGTTTTTTGGTAAAGGACACACAATTTTTATTATTTACAGTAAGCCTTATAAAGCACTCTGACAGCCCCACAGATATCTGTGATTAGAATTTCCTTTTTTTTTTTTAAAAAAAAGTAATTCTCACGGGGTGCATGGTGACTTGTCCTAGGTTCTGGTGCCCTCTTCTGGCATGTAGTCATATAGGCAGCACACACACACACACACTTACATTGAAAACTAAAAGTAATAACAGCAAACAAGCAAGCAAGCAAACAAACAAACTAAGAAATATATAAATAGGAGGGAAAAAGAGATTCTGGCTTCTGCCAGGCTGTGTGGGTGGCAGAGGCTGGCAGGCAAGCAGGCAGAGAGGACCTCTGTGAGTTTGAGGCTACCCAAGCCTACACTGATAGTTCCAGAAAGGACTGCCAGGGCTACACCAAGAGAAACCCTATCTCTAGGATCAAGAAAACAAAAGCAGAAAAGGTTCTGGCTTTTATTTTACTGACATATGTTCCTTTCATTCTTCCCTTCCTTCCTTCCTTCCTTCCTTCCTTCCTTCCTTCCTTCCTTCCTTCCTTCCTTCCTTCCTTCCTTCCTTCTTTCCTTCCTTCCTTCCTTCCTTCCTTCCTTCCTTCCTTCCTTCCTTCCTTCCTTCCTTCCTTCCTTCCTTCCAAGATTTATTTATTTTATGTATATGAGTACACACTTTAGTTGTAAAGATGGTTGTGATCGTTAATGTGATTGTTGGGAAATGAAATTAGGACCTCTGCTTGCTCTACCCAAGCCCATTTGCTCAGGCCAAAGATTTATTTATTAGTATAAGTTCACAGTAGATGTCTTCAAACCCACCAGGATAGGGTATCAGATCTCATTGTGGGTTGTTGTGAGCCACCATGTGGTTGCTGGGATTTGAACTCAGTACCTTTGGAAGAGCAGTCGGTGCTCTTACCCACTGAACCATCTCACCAGCCCCCGACTTATGTTCCTTCTAGTACTATTGACTAAAGAACTTTGATCATGAAGGCACGTTGGATTTAATGACAGAGTTTGTGTGTGTTTCTGTGTGTGTATGTGTGCAATACTTCTGCTGGGATTGCAGTTACTTGCCATCTAGTGGGCTTGTGTGTAATTTCTTTAATTTTTTTCTAATTTTTTTTCTGAAAGTATCTTTCTTTCCATCTCTCTTTCTCTTTCTCTCTCTGTCTCTCTCTCTGTGTGTCTCTGTCTGTCTCTGTGTCTCTCTCCTTTTCTTTTCTTCTTTCTTTCTTTTTTTTTTTTTTTTTTTTTTTTTTTTTTTTTTTTTGGTTTTTCGAGACAGGGTTTCTCTGTGTAGCCCTGGCTGTCCTGGCACTCACTTTGTAGACCAGGCTGGCCTCGAACTCAGAAATCCGCCTGCCTCTGCCTCCCGAGTGCTGGGATTAAAGGCGTGCGCCACCACGCCCGGCTTCTTCTTTCTTTCTTTCTTTCTCTCTCTCTCTCTTTCTTTCTTTCTTTCTTTCTTTCTTTCTTTCTTTCTCTCTCTCTCTCTCTCTCTTTCCTTCTTCCTTCCTTTCTTTCTTTCTTTCTTTCTTTCTTTCTTTCTTTCTTTCTTTCTTTCTTTCTTTCTTTCTTTCTTTCAAGATTTATGTATTTTATGTATATGAGTACACACTTTAGTTGTACAGATAGTTGTGATCCTTCATGTGATTGTTGGGAATTGAGCTTAGGACCTCTGTTTGCTCTAGCCAAGCCCACTTGCTCAGGCAAAAGATTTATTTATTAGTATAAGTTCACTGTAGCTGTCTTCAAACGCACCAGGAGAGGGTATCAGATCTCATTATTGGTGGTTGTGAGGGACCATGTGGTTGCTGGGATTTGAACTCAGTACATTTGGAAGAGCAGTCAGTGCTCTTCCCCACTGAACCATCTCACCAGCCCTGGACACATGTTCCTTCTAGTACTATTGACTAAAGAACTTTGATCATGAAGGCATGTTGGATTTAATGACAGTGTGTGTTTCTGTGTGTGTGTCTGTGTGTGTGTGTGTGCAATATTTCTGCTGTGATTACTGTTACTTGACATCAAGTGGGCTTCTGTATAATTTCTTTAAATTTTTCTAATTCTTTTTTCTTTTTTTGTAAAGTAAAATTCCTGTCATACCTCCTTATCTTTCTCTCTCACTCCATGTTTGTGTGCATGTGTGTGTGTGTGTTAGTCTTGGGTACACAGATTAAAGAAATCATATTTCCAAGGATTCTTAGAAATAAACAAGGAAGCCAGATGTGGTGGAGCACCCCTTTTCTTTCCCTCTCTCTTTCTCTCCTCTCTCTCTCTCTCTCTCTCTCTCTCTCTCTCAATCTCTCTCTCTCTCTTTGTTTGTTTCTTTCTTTCTTTCTTTCTTTCAATTATTATTTTTTTCTCAGGTAGGTTTTCTTTGTGTAGCCCTGGCTGACTTGGATGTCACTCTGTAAGCCAGGGTGACCTTGAATGCAGAAATCCTCCTGAGGCTAAAGGTGTGGTCCACAATTGCCTCAGGTCTACTGAAATTCTCTCTTTAAGAAAACAGGGGGGGGGGAGGGTATGGAGGACATTTGGGATAGCATTGGAAATGTAATTGAGGAAAATACGTAATAAAAAAATATTTAAAAAAACGTGTGTATGAGCCGGGTGTGGTGGCGCACGCCTTTAATCCCAGCACTTGGGAGGCAGAGGCAGGCAGATTTCTAAGTTCAAGGCCAGCCTGGTCCACAAAGTGAGTTCCAGGACAGCCAAGGCTACACAGAGAAACCCTGTCTCAAAAAAAAAAAAATGAAATCAAACAAACAAACAAACAAAGAAATAAACAAGAAATCCTAACCCTGACCACCAATAAAAAGGCTGTGGAAACTCTTTCATGTCTCTCTCCCTCACAGATAATGATGTAGCTGCTTGTAAATTAATACTCCATGTGTGTGTATAGGATTCCATGGCCAGCTAGTACCAGCCCCAGATTTGTGTTTCAGAGATCTTTATTAATTTATTTTCCGTGCCTGAGCTTGTGTAGGTGGTAGGCCACCAAACCTCCAGGGAGGTTTTTTTTGCTGCCACAAAAAGGTCGCCTTTCATCTTAATGAGGTCAAAGTGTCAATGTGCAAGCCAGTGACCGAACAAGGAAGTAGACATGCAGACAACAAACATGCAGGGGTACCACCTCCATTCCCTTCTGTTTTTGGTAAAGGACACACAATTTTTATTATTTACAGTAAGCCTTATAAAGCACTCTGACAGCCCCACAGATATCTGTGATTAGAATTTCCTTTTTTTTTTTTTTAAAAAAAGTAATTCTCAGGGGGTGCATGGTGACTTGTCCTAGGTTCTGGTGCCCTCTTCTGGCATGTAGTCATATAGGCAGCACACACACACACACACTTACATTGAAAACTAAAAGTAATAACAGCAAACAAGCAAGCAAGCAAACAAACAAACTAAGAAATATATAAATAGGAGGGAAAAAGAGATTCTGGCTTCTGCCAGGCTGTGTGGGTGGCAGAGGCTGGCAGGCAAGCAGGCAGAGAGGACCTCTGTGAGTTTGAGGCTACCCAAGCCTACACTGATAGTTCCAGAAAGGACTGCCAGGGCTACACCAAGAGAAACCCTATCTCTAGGATCAAGAAAACAAAAGCAGAAAAGGTTCTGGCTTTTATTTTACCAACATATGTTTCTTTCATTCTTCTCTTCCTTCCTTCCTTCCTTCCTTCCTTCCTTCCTTCCTTCCTTCCTTCCTTCCTTCCGAGATTTATTTATTTTATGTATATGAGTACACACTTTAGTTGTAAAGATGGTTGTGATCGTTAATGTGATTGTTGGGAAATGAAATTAGGACCTCTGCTTGCTCTACCCAAGCCCATTTGCTCAGGCCAAAGATTTATTTATTAGTATAAGTTCACAGTAGATGTCTTCAAACCCACCAGGATAGGGTATCAGATCTCATTGTGGGTTGTTGTGAGCCACCATGTGGTTGCTGGGATTTGAACTCAGTACCTTTGGAAGAGCAGTCGGTGCTCTTACCCACTGAACCATCTCACCAGCCCCCGACTTATGTTCCTTCTAGTACTATTGACTAAAGAACTTTGATCATGAAGGCACGTTGGATTTAATGACAGAGTTTGTGTGTGTTTCTGTGTGTGTATGTGTGCAATACTTCTGCTGGGATTGCAGTTACTTGCCATCTAGTGGGCTTGTGTGTAATTTCTTTAATTTTTTTCTAATTTTTTTTCTGAAAGTATCTTTCTTTCCATCTCTCTTTCTCTTTCTCTCTCTGTCTCTCTCTCTGTGTGTCTCTGTCTGTCTCTGTGTCTCTCTCCTTTTCTTTTCTTCTTTCTTTCTTTCTTTCTCTCTCTCTCTCTTTCTTTCTTTCTTTCTTTCTCTCTCTCTCTCTCTCTCTTTCCTTCTTCCTTCCTTCATTTCTTTCTTTCTTTCTTTCTTTCTTTCTTTCTTTCTTTCTTTCTTTCTTTCTTTCTTTCTTTCTTTCTTTCAAGATTTATGTATTTTATGTATATGAGTACACACTTTAGTTGTACAGATAGTTGTGATCCTTCATGTGATTGTTGGGAATTGAGCTTAGGACCTCTGTTTGCTCTAGCCAAGCCCACTTGCTCAGGCAAAAGATTTATTTATTAGTATAAGTTCACTGTAGCTGTCTTCAAACGCACCAGGAGAGGGTATCAGATCTCATTATTGGTGGTTGTGAGGGACCATGTGGTTGCTGGGATTTGAACTCAGTACATTTGGAAGAGCAGTCAGTGCTCTTCCCCACTGAACCATCTCACCAGCCCTGGACACATGTTCCTTCTAGTACTATTGACTAAAGAACTTTGATCATGAAGGCATGTTGGATTTAATGACAGTGTGTGTTTCTGTGTGTGTGTCTGTGTGTGTGTGTGTGCAATATTTCTGCTGTGATTACTGTTACTTGACATCAAGTGGGCTTCTGTATAATTTCTTTAAATTTTTCTAATTCTTTTTTCTTTTTTTGTAAAGTAAAATTCCTGTCATACCTCCTTATCTTTCTCTCTCACTCCATGTTTGTGTGCATGTGTGTGTGTGTGTTAGTCTTGGGTACACAGATTAAAGAAATCATATTTCCAAGGATTCTTAGAAATAAACAAGGAAGCCAGATGTGGTGGAGCACCCCTTTTCTTTCCCTCTCTCTTTCTCTCCTCTCTCTCTCTCTCTCTCTCTCTCTCTCTCTCTCTCTCTCAATCTCTCTCTCTCTCTTTGTTTGTTTGTTTCTTTCTTTCTTTCTTTCAATTATTATTTTTTTCTCAGGTAGGTTTTCTTTGTGTAGCCCTGGCTGACTTGGATGTCACTCTGTAAGCCAGGGTGACCTTGAATGCAGAAATCCTCCTGAGGCTAAAGGTGTGGTCCACAATTGCCTCAGGTCTACTGAAATTCTCTCTTTAAGAAAACAGGGGGGGGGGGAGGGTATGGAGGACATTTGGGATAGCATTGGAAATGTAATTGAGGAAAATACGTAATAAAAAAATATTTAAAAAAACGTGTGTATGAGCCGGGTGTGGTGGCGCACGCCTTTAATCCCAGCACTTGGGAGGCAGAGGCAGGCAGATTTCTAAGTTCAAGGCCAGCCTGGTCCACAAAGTGAGTTCCAGGACAGCCAAGGCTACACAGAGAAACCCTGTCTCAAAAAAAAAAAAAAAATGAAATCAAACAAACAAACAAACAAACAAAGAAATAAACAAGAAATCCTAACCCTGACCACCAATAAAAAGGCTGTGGAAACTCTTTCATGTCTCTCTCCCTCACAGATAATGATGTAGCTGCTTGTAAATTAATACTCCATGTGTGTGTATAGGATTCCATGGCCAGCTAGTACCAGCCCCAGATTTGTGTTTCAGAGATCTTTATTAATTTATTTTCCGTGCCTGAGCTTGTGTAGGTGGTAGGCCACCAAACCTCCAGGGAGGTTTTTTTTGCTGCCACAAAAAGGTCGCCTTTCATCTTAATGAGGTCAAAGTGTCAATGTGCAAGCCAGTGACCGAACAAGGAAGTAGACATGCAGACAACAAACATGCAGGGGTACCACCTCCATTCCCTTCTGTTTTTTGGTAAAGGACACACAATTTTTATTATTTACAGTAAGCCTTATAAAGCACTCTGACAGCCCCACAGATATCTGTGATTAGAATTTCCTTTTTTTTTTTTAAAAAAAAGTAATTCTCACGGGGTGCATGGTGACTTGTCCTAGGTTCTGGTGCCCTCTTCTGGCATGTAGTCATATAGGCAGCACACACACACACACACTTACATTGAAAACTAAAAGTAATAACAGCAAACAAGCAAGCAAGCAAACAAACAAACTAAGAAATATATAAATAGGAGGGAAAAAGAGATTCTGGCTTCTGCCAGGCTGTGTGGGTGGCAGAGGCTGGCAGGCAAGCAGGCAGAGAGGACCTCTGTGAGTTTGAGGCTACCCAAGCCTACACTGATAGTTCCAGAAAGGACTGCCAGGGCTACACCAAGAGAAACCCTATCTCTAGGATCAAGAAAACAAAAGCAGAAAAGGTTCTGGCTTTTATTTTACTGACATATGTTCCTTTCATTCTTCCCTTCCTTCCTTCCTTCCTTCCTTCCTTCCTTCCTTCCTTCCTTCCTTCCTTCCTTCCTTCCTTCCTTCCTTCCGAGATTTATTTATTTTATGTATATGAGTACACACTTTAGTTGTAAAGATGGTTGTGATCGTTAATGTGATTGTTGGGAAATGAAATTAGGACCTCTGCTTGCTCTACCCAAGCCCATTTGCTCAGGCCAAAGATTTATTTATTAGTATAAGTTCACAGTAGATGTCTTCAAACCCACCAGGATAGGGTATCAGATCTCATTGTGGGTTGTTGTGAGCCACCATGTGGTTGCTGGGATTTGAACTCAGTACCTTTGGAAGAGCAGTCGGTGCTCTTACCCACTGAACCATCTCACCAGCCCCCGACTTATGTTCCTTCTAGTACTATTGACTAAAGAACTTTGATCATGAAGGCACGTTGGATTTAATGACAGAGTTTGTGTGTGTTTCTGTGTGTGTATGTGTGCAATACTTCTGCTGGGATTGCAGTTACTTGCCATCTAGTGGGCTTGTGTGTAATTTCTTTAATTTTTTTCTAATTTTTTTTCTGAAAGTATCTTTCTTTCCATCTCTCTTTCTCTTTCTCTCTCTGTCTCTCTCTCTGTGTGTCTCTGTCTGTCTCTGTGTCTCTCTCCTTTTCTTTTCTTCTTTCTTTCTTTCTTTCTCTCTCTCTCTCTCTCTTTCTTTCTTTCTTTCTTTCTTTCTTTCTTTCTCTCTCTCTCTCTCTCTCTCTCTCTTTCCTTCTTCCTTCCTTTCTTTCTTTCTTTCTTTCTTTCTTTCTTTCTTTCTTTCTTTCTTTCTTTCTTTCTTTCTTTCTTTCTTTCTTTCAAGATTTATGTATTTTATGTATATGAGTACACACTTTAGTTGTACAGATAGTTGTGATCCTTCATGTGATTGTTGGGAATTGAGCTTAGGACCTCTGTTTGCTCTAGCCAAGCCCACTTGCTCAGGCAAAAGATTTATTTATTAGTATAAGTTCACTGTAGCTGTCTTCAAACGCACCAGGAGAGGGTATCAGATCTCATTATTGGTGGTTGTGAGGGACCATGTGGTTGCTGGGATTTGAACTCAGTACATTTGGAAGAGCAGTCAGTGCTCTTCCCCACTGAACCATCTCACCAGCCCTGGACACATGTTCCTTCTAGTACTATTGACTAAAGAACTTTGATCATGAAGGCATGTTGGATTTAATGACAGTGTGTGTTTCTGTGTGTGTGTCTGTGTGTGTGTGTGTGTGCAATATTTCTGCTGTGATTACTGTTACTTGACATCAAGTGGGCTTCTGTATAATTTCTTTAAATTTTTCTAATTCTTTTTTCTTTTTTTGTAAAGTAAAATTCCTGTCATACCTCCTTATCTTTCTCTCTCACTCCATGTTTGTGTGCATGTGTGTGTGTGTGTTAGTCTTGGGTACACAGATTAAAGAAATCATATTTCCAAGGATTCTTAGAAATAAACAAGGAAGCCAGATGTGGTGGAGCACCCCTTTTCTTTCCCTCTCTCTTTCTCTCCTCTCTCTCTCTCTCTCTCTCTCTCTCTCTCTCTCTCTCTCTCTCTCTCTCTCTCAATCTCTCTCTCTCTCTTTGTTTGTTTCTTTCTTTCTTTCTTTCTTTCAATTATTATTTTTTTCTCAGGTAGGTTTTCTTTGTGTAGCCCTGGCTGACTTGGATGTCACTCTGTAAGCCAGGGTGACCTTGAATGCAGAAATCCTCCTGAGGCTAAAGGTGTGGTCCACAATTGCCTCAGGTCTACTGAAATTCTCTCTTTAAGAAAACAGGGGGGGGGAGGGTATGGAGGACATTTGGGATAGCATTGGAAATGTAATTGAGGAAAATACGTAATAAAAAAATATTTAAAAAAACGTGTGTATGAGCCGGGTGTGGTGGCGCACGCCTTTAATCCCAGCACTTGGGAGGCAGAGGCAGGCAGATTTCTAAGTTCAAGGCCAGCCTGGTCCACAAAGTGAGTTCCAGGACAGCCAAGGCTACACAGAGAAACCCTGTCTCAAAAAAAAAAAAAAAATGAAATCAAACAAACAAAGAAATAAACAAGAAATCCTAACCCTGACCACCAATAAAAAGGCTGTGGAAACTCTTTCATGTCTCTCTCCCTCACAGATAATGATGTAGCTGCTTGTAAATTAATACTCCATGTGTGTGTATAGGATTCCATGGCCAGCTAGTACCAGCCCCAGATTTGTGTTTCAGAGATCTTTATTAATTTATTTTCCGTGCCTGAGCTTGTGTAGGTGGTAGGCCACCAAACCTCCAGGGAGGTTTTTTTTGCTGCCACAAAAAGGTCGCCTTTCATCTTAATGAGGTCAAAGTGTCAATGTGCAAGCCAGTGACCGAACAAGGAAGTAGACATGCAGACAACAAACATGCAGGGGTACCACCTCCATTCCCTTCTGTTTTTTGGTAAAGGACACACAATTTTTATTATTTACAGTAAGCCTTATAAAGCACTCTGACAGCCCCACAGATATCTGTGATTAGAATTTCCTTTTTTTTTTTTAAAAAAAAGTAATTCTCACGGGGTGCATGGTGACTTGTCCTAGGTTCTGGTGCCCTCTTCTGGCATGTAGTCATATAGGCAGCACACACACACACACACACTTACATTGAAAACTAAAAGTAATAACAGCAAACAAGCAAGCAAGCAAACAAACAAACTAAGAAATATATAAATAGGAGGGAAAAAGAGATTCTGGCTTCTGCCAGGCTGTGTGGGTGGCAGAGGCTGGCAGGCAAGCAGGCAGAGAGGACCTCTGTGAGTTTGAGGCTACCCAAGCCTACACTGATAGTTCCAGAAAGGACTGCCAGGGCTACACCAAGAGAAACCCTATCTCTAGGATCAAGAAAACAAAAGCAGAAAAGGTTCTGGCTTTTATTTTACTGACATATGTTCCTTTCATTCTTCCCTTCCTTCCTTCCTTCCTTCCTTCCTTCCTTCCTTCCTTCCTTCCTTCCTTCCTTCCTTCCGAGATTTATTTATTTTATGTATATGAGTACACACTTTAGTTGTAAAGATGGTTGTGATCGTTAATGTGATTGTTGGGAAATGAAATTAGGACCTCTGCTTGCTCTACCCAAGCCCATTTGCTCAGGCCAAAGATTTATTTATTAGTATAAGTTCACAGTAGATGTCTTCAAACCCACCAGGATAGGGTATCAGATCTCATTGTGGGTTGTTGTGAGCCACCATGTGGTTGCTGGGATTTGAACTCAGTACCTTTGGAAGAGCAGTCGGTGCTCTTACCCACTGAACCATCTCACCAGCCCCCGACTTATGTTCCTTCTAGTACTATTGACTAAAGAACTTTGATCATGAAGGCACGTTGGATTTAATGACAGAGTTTGTGTGTGTTTCTGTGTGTGTATGTGTGCAATACTTCTGCTGGGATTGCAGTTACTTGCCATCTAGTGGGCTTGTGTGTAATTTCTTTAATTTTTTTCTAATTTTTTTTCTGAAAGTATCTTTCTTTCCATCTCTCTTTCTCTTTCTCTCTCTGTCTCTCTCTCTGTGTGTCTCTGTCTGTCTCTGTGTCTCTCTCCTTTTCTTTTCTTCTTTCTTTCTTTCTTTCTCTCTCTCTCTCTCTCTCTCTCTCTTTCTTTCTTTCTTTCTTTCTTTCTCTCTCTCTCTCTCTCTCTCTCTCTCTCTCTCTCTCTCTCTCTCTCTTTCCTTCTTCCTTCCTTCCTTCCTTCCTTTCTTTCTTTCTTTCTTTCTTTCTTTCTTTCTTTCTTTCTTTCTTTCTTTCTTTCAAGATTTATGTATTTTATGTATATGAGTACACACTTTAGTTGTACAGATAGTTGTGATCCTTCATGTGATTGTTGGGAATTGAGCTTAGGACCTCTGTTTGCTCTAGCCAAGCCCACTTGCTCAGGCAAAAGATTTATTTATTAGTATAAGTTCACTGTAGCTGTCTTCAAACGCACCAGGAGAGGGTATCAGATCTCATTATTGGTGGTTGTGAGGGACCATGTGGTTGCTGGGATTTGAACTCAGTACATTTGGAAGAGCAGTCAGTGCTCTTCCCCACTGAACCATCTCACCAGCCCTGGACACATGTTCCTTCTAGTACTATTGACTAAAGAACTTTGATCATGAAGGCATGTTGGATTTAATGACAGTGTGTGTTTCTGTGTGTGTGTCTGTGTGTGTGTGTGTGCAATATTTCTGCTGTGATTACTGTTACTTGACATCAAGTGGGCTTCTGTATAATTTCTTTAAATTTTTCTAATTCTTTTTTCTTTTTTTGTAAAGTAAAATTCCTGTCATACCTCCTTATCTTTCTCTCTCACTCCATGTTTGTGTGCATGTGTGTGTGTGTGTTAGTCTTGGGTACACAGATTAAAGAAATCATATTTCCAAGGATTCTTAGAAATAAACAAGGAAGCCAGATGTGGTGGAGCACCCCTTTTCTTTCCCTCTCTCTTTCTCTCCTCTCTCTCTCTCTCTCTCTCTCTCTCTCTCTCTCTCTCTCTCTCTCTCTCTCTCTCAATCTCTCTCTCTCTCTTTGTTTGTTTGTTTGTTTCTTTCTTTCTTTCTTTCAATTATTATTTTTTTCTCAGGTAGGTTTTCTTTGTGTAGCCCTGGCTGACTTGGATGTCACTCTGTAAGCCAGGGTGACCTTGAATGCAGAAATCCTCCTGAGGCTAAAGGTGTGGTCCACAATTGCCTCAGGTCTACTGAAATTCTCTCTTTAAGAAAACAGGGGGGGGGAGGGTATGGAGGACATTTGGGATAGCATTGGAAATGTAATTGAGGAAAATACGTAATAAAAAAATATTTAAAAAAACGTGTGTATGAGCCGGGTGTGGTGGCGCACGCCTTTAATCCCAGCACTTGGGAGGCAGAGGCAGGCAGATTTCTAAGTTCAAGGCCAGCCTGGTCCACAAAGTGAGTTCCAGGACAGCCAAGGCTACACAGAGAAACCCTGTCTCAAAAAAAAAAAAATGAAATCAAACAAACAAACAAACAAACAAAGAAATAAACAAGAAATCCTAACCCTGACCACCAATAAAAAGGCTGTGGAAACTCTTTCATGTCTCTCTCCCTCACAGATAATGATGTAGCTGCTTGTAAATTAATACTCCATGTGTGTGTATAGGATTCCATGGCCAGCTAGTACCAGCCCCAGATTTGTGTTTCAGAGATCTTTATTAATTTATTTTCCGTGCCTGAGCTTGTGTAGGTGGTAGGCCACCAAACCTCCAGGGAGGTTTTTTTTGCTGCCACAAAAAGGTCGCCTTTCATCTTAATGAGGTCAAAGTGTCAATGTGCAAGCCAGTGACCGAACAAGGAAGTAGACATGCAGACAACAAACATGCAGGGGTACCACCTCCATTCCCTTCTGTTTTTTGGTAAAGGACACACAATTTTTATTATTTACAGTAAGCCTTATAAAGCACTCTGACAGCCCCACAGATATCTGTGATTAGAATTTCCTTTTTTTTTTTAAAAAAAAAGTAATTCTCACGGGGTGCATGGTGACTTGTCCTAGGTTCTGGTGCCCTCTTCTGGCATGTAGTCATATAGGCAGCACACACACACACACACTTACATTGAAAACTAAAAGTAATAACAGCAAACAAGCAAGCAAGCAAACAAACAAACTAAGAAATATATAAATAGGAGGGAAAAAGAGATTCTGGCTTCTGCCAGGCTGTGTGGGTGGCAGAGGCTGGCAGGCAAGCAGGCAGAGAGGACCTCTGTGAGTTTGAGGCTACCCAAGCCTACACTGATAGTTCCAGAAAGGACTGCCAGGGCTACACCAAGAGAAACCCTATCTCTAGGATCAAGAAAACAAAAGCAGAAAAGGTTCTGGCTTTTATTTTACTGACATATGTTCCTTTCATTCTTCCCTTCCTTCCTTCCTTCCTTCCTTCCTTCCTTCCTTCCTTCCTTCCTTCCTTCCTTCCTTCCTTCCTTCCTTCCTTCCGAGATTTATTTATTTTATGTATATGAGTACACACTTTAGTTGTAAAGATGGTTGTGATCGTTAATGTGATTGTTGGGAAATGAAATTAGGACCTCTGCTTGCTCTACCCAAGCCCATTTGCTCAGGCCAAAGATTTATTTATTAGTATAAGTTCACAGTAGATGTCTTCAAACCCACCAGGATAGGGTATCAGATCTCATTGTGGGTTGTTGTGAGCCACCATGTGGTTGCTGGGATTTGAACTCAGTACCTTTGGAAGAGCAGTCGGTGCTCTTACCCACTGAACCATCTCACCAGCCCCCGACTTATGTTCCTTCTAGTACTATTGACTAAAGAACTTTGATCATGAAGGCACGTTGGATTTAATGACAGAGTTTGTGTGTGTTTCTGTGTGTGTATGTGTGCAATACTTCTGCTGGGATTGCAGTTACTTGCCATCTAGTGGGCTTGTGTGTAATTTCTTTCTAATTTTTTTTCTGAAAGTATCTTTCTTTCCATCTCTCTTTCTCTTTCTCTCTCTGTCTCTCTCTCTGTGTGTCTCTGTCTGTCTCTGTGTCTCTCTCCTTTTCTTTTCTTCTTTCTTTCTTTCTTTCTCTCTCTCTCTCTTTCTTTCTTTCTTTCTTTCTTTCTTTCTTTCTTTCTTTCTCTCTCTCTCTCTCTCTCTCTTTCCTTCTTCCTTCCTTCCTTTCTTTCTTTCTTTCTTTCTTTCTTTCTTTCTTTCTTTCTTTCTTTCTTTCTTTCAAGATTTATGTATTTTATGTATATGAGTACACACTTTAGTTGTACAGATAGTTGTGATCCTTCATGTGATTGTTGGGAATTGAGCTTAGGACCTCTGTTTGCTCTAGCCAAGCCCACTTGCTCAGGCAAAAGATTTATTTATTAGTATAAGTTCACTGTAGCTGTCTTCAAACGCACCAGGAGAGGGTATCAGATCTCATTATGGGTGGTTGTGAGGGACCATGTGGTTGCTGGGATTTGAACTCAGTACATTTGGAAGAGCAGTCAGTGCTCTTCCCCACTGAACCATCTCACCAGCCCTGGACACATGTTCCTTCTAGTACTATTGACTAAAGAACTTTGATCATGAAGGCATGTTGGATTTAATGACAGTGTGTGTTTCTGTGTGTGTGTCTGTGTGTGTGTGTGTGCAATATTTCTGCTGTGATTACTGTTACTTGACATCAAGTGGGCTTCTGTATAATTTCTTTAAATTTTTCTAATTCTTTTTTCTTTTTTTGTAAAGTAAAATTCCTGTCATACCTCCTTATCTTTCTCTCTCACTCCATGTTTGTGTGCATGTGTGTGTGTGTGTGTTAGTCTTGGGTACACAGATTAAAGAAATCATATTTCCAAGGATTCTTAGAAATAAACAAGGAAGCCAGGTGTGGTGGAGCACCCCTTTTCTTTCCCTCTCTCTTTCTCTCTCCTCTCTCTCTCTCTCTCTCTCTCAATCTCTCTCTCTCTCTTTGTTTGTTTGTTTGTTTCTTTCTTTCTTTCTTTCAATTATTATTTTTTTCTCAGGTAGGTTTTCTTTGTGTAGCCCTGGCTGACTTGGATGTCACTCTGTAAGCCAGGGTGACCTTGAATGCAGAAATCCTCCTGAGGCTAAAGGTGTGGTCCACAATTGCCTCAGGTCTACTGTAATTCTCTCTTTAAGAAAACAAGGGGGGGGGAGGGTATGGAGGACATTTGGGATAGCATTGGAAATGTAATTGAGGAAAATACGTAATAAAAAATATTTTAAAAAACGTGTGTATGAGCCGGGCGTGGTGTCAGGGAGCACACAGTGGCCATGGAATACTTTCATCCAAGATAGATTCGGACAGTCTATAAGGTAAGACAAACAGGGCTTTTTTGTTTGTTTGTTTGTTTGTTTGTTTTTTGGTTTGTTTTTTGTTTTTGTGTGTGTGTGTGTGTGTGTGTATCGACCTATATTGAACCTGTGCATGGTACATTCAGAAACCAGAGAAAGTTGGCATGTCTGCAGATATTATAGTTATAGATGGTGCTTAGCTGCTTGTTGTACTAAAACTAAGAAAAAACTAATGTTTATAATTAGCAAGTTCTGGAGTTTTGTTTTGGTTTTGATTTTGGTTATTCTCGTGAAAGGAATTGTTTTGGAATGGATTGGGATTGTGAATTCCTTGTGCTCAGACTCCATATATCTGTATTTATGTCTTCAGTGAAATACAGTGTAGACTGGTACCAGAAAGTCTATTATTAACTTCCCTTTCCCTAGCCCACGGTTAATATAAAGGGAGGAATATTCCATTTGATAGGTAGGTTTGGAACATTGTTATTGCTATCACTTGTGTGCTTCCCTGCCTCTGTGATTTTCATATTCATACTCTGGAATCTGTAATTTCGGTCAAAGTTACTGGTGGCTGAAAGTTTACTGTACTCAATTTCAGGGTACAGCTGTTTGCACAGAAAGGCGCCATTGTGCTAGATTAAAGTTTCAGAACTTGGTAGAGTGAGGTTGTAATCTCTCAGGTATGAATGCATTTCTGTAACAGGCATGCGCCAACTTTTACATAAGTACTCTTGTGTGGCTCATTTAAAAAAAAAAAAAAAAAAAACACAGGAAAGACTGTAAGTCCAAATCATGTCTTCCATTTTGCTCTTCTGTATTTCCTAACCACTCAGAAAGAGTTCACAAGCCTTTGAAGAAACAGCAGCAGGCCGTTATTGTTTTCAAGGTTTTCAAATTAAGTGATTGATTTTTAATGTATTCTCTCTATTTACTGTTTTGATTTTCAGATTTTGACTCAATATTTGAAGATATGCCTTTTATTGGGTGATGTTAATTCTCGAATGTATTAATGTTGTTTCACAATTGTAATGTTACATGATCATGGGTGGGTACTACATTCTCTAAAAAATTATGCGATAAGAAAGTCATATTCATGGAACTCATGGCTCTAATTGCACAGTCCCCTTGCTAAAGCAAAGGGCACTCTTTTAAGGCTACTTCAGAACTGGTCTTTGTATTTTCTCTAAGTGATGGATGTAGTCATGTCCATTTAGAGTCAGGGTACCACATATCACAGGCAGCCCTACGTATATGCCGTGAGAAAGTTCAAAGACTTAACATAGTTTACAGGAACTCCAAATTTCATTTTTGTAATGGTAACTCCCAAGATTTTCTCCAAAAAATAAATTATTTTCTATTTTATAATGTAAGAAAAGAAATATAGTGTTGAAAATAATCCTGGTCCCTTACTCTCCTTGTTTCTGTAGTATCCACTGCTGTAACTTTCTCCAATAGCCTCCATAGTCAGAGTGCTAAGACATGCATGAAAGGCTGTTGAAATTGTTTCAAACATCCTTGGTTCCTCTGAGGGGAGAAACTGTTTTAAAGCTCCATGTGTTCTGTTAGGAGACTCCAGTGTTTTGAAAGATAATGAACAATTTTACCCCTGGTTGATGCTTGGGGAAAAAAACTAAAGTTCAGTGGACACCAGTCTCCTGATGAATTGCTTCAAGTTTGTTTGTTTGTTTGTTTGCTTGTTTTTTCAATTTAGAGTAGGTTTGGCTGTAAGACTCAGTCTCTGTCTCCTGCTGTGGGGATGGCAGAGGCAGGCAGAACAGATCTCCTGGTGGTCTTGGACACAGTTTGTAGACCCGGCTGTCCTCAAACCTGTAAAAGCCTGACTCTGCTTTTCCTTTTCTCTTCTTATCTTTTTTTCTTTTTCTGTCCTTTCTTTTTTCTTTTTTGGTTATTTGAGACTCTGTAGAGTGGGGAAGGCCTCTAACTAAGAAATCTTCCTGCCTCTGACTCCAGGCACTGGATTAAAGGCCTGCACCACCACTGCCCAGCCAATTTTTTTTTTTTTTTTGAATTGTGAGAAACATGATCTATTTAGTCCTGTTGTCTGTAAGTGTTTGACAAGGAAGGCCATTTGGATTTTATTAAAGAGTTTTGATCCTTCATGTGATTGTTGGGAATTGAACTTAGGACCTCTGCTTGCTCTAGCCAAACCCACTTGCTCAGGCCAGAGATTAATTTATTAGTATAAGTTCACTGTAGCTGTCTTCAAATGCACCAGAAGAGGGTACCAAATCACATTATGGGTGGTTGTGAGCCACCATGTGGGTGCTGGGATTTGAACTCAGTACATTTGGAAGAGCAGTCAATGCTCTTCCCCACTGAACCATCTCACCAGCCCCCGACATAATTTTCTTCTAGTAATATTGACTAAAGAACTTTGATCATGAAGGCACATTGGATTTAATGACAGAGTTTGTGTGTGTGTGTGTGTGTGTGTGTGTGTGTGTGTGTGCAATATTTCTGCTGTGATTGTGGTTACTTGCCATCTAGTGGGCTTGTGTGTAATTTCTTTAATTTTTTCTAATTCTTTTTTTTTTTTTTTGTAAAGTTGAATTCATGTCATTCCTCCATATCTTTCTCTCTCACTCCATGTTTGTGTGCATGTGTGTGTGTGTGTTAGTCTTGGGTACACAGATTAAAGAAATCATATTTCCAAGGAATATTTTTTCCTGGAAATATGATTTCTTCAAGTAATATATTTTCCAAACAATATTTTTAAAAATATTTTCTTCCTTCCTTCCTTTCTTTCTTTCTTTCTTTCTTTCAATTATTATTATTTTTCTCAGATAGGGTTTCTTTGTGTAGACCTGCCTGACTTGGAAGTCACTCTGTAAGGCAGGGTGACCTTGAATGCAGAAATCCTCCTGAGGCTAAAGGTGTGGTCCACAATTGACTTAGCTCTCCACTAATTCTCTCTTTAATAAACAAGGGGTGGGAGGGTACAGGGGACTTTTGGGATAGCATTGGAAATGTAATTGAGGAAAATACGTAATAAAAATATTTTTAAAAAACGTGTGTATGTATGTATAGAAATAATATTTATCCATTAATATCTCTTTTTCCTAAAATTAATGTCATTCCTCCTTATCTTTCTCTCTCACTCCATGTTTGTGTGCATGTGTGTATGTGTGTTAGTCTTGGCTGCCACCCACATGTCGCCTTTCAGCATGGTGAGGTCAATGTGTCAATGTGCAACCAAGTGACAAAACAAGGAAGTAGACATGTAGACAACAGATATGGAGGTGCACCATCTCCCTTCCCTTCTGTTGTTTGGTAAAAGACACACAATTTTTCTTATTTACCATAAGCCTTAAAAAGCACTCTGACAGCCTCTCAGATATCTACCTTCTATGTGATTAGAATTTCCTTTTTTTTTTTTTTTTAATTAATTCTCAGGATCTGCATGGTGACTTGTCCTAGGTTCTGGTGCCCCCTTCTGGCATCTAATCATATAGGCAGCAGATAGAGCAAACACACAAATTTACATTGAAAACTAATAGTAATAATAACAAACACGCAAGCAAGCAAGCAAGCAAGTAAGCAAACAAATAAATAAATATATAAATAAGAGGGAGAAAGAGATTCTGTCTTCTGCCCGGCTGTGTGGGTGGCAGAAGCAGGCAGGCCGGCAGGCAAGCAGAGAGGACCTCTGTGAGTTTGAGGCTACCCAAGCCTACAGAGCAAGTACAGAGCAGCGTGTGTGTGTGTGTGTGTGTGTGTGTGTGTGTGTGTGTGTGTGTGTATAATATTTCTGCTGTGATTGCGGTTACTTGCCATGTAGTGGGCTTATGATTGATTCTGTAATCTTTTTTCTAATTCTTTTAGTTTTATTTTATTTTATTTTTGTTTTATATTTTATTTTATTTTATTTTTGGTTTTTTGGACAGGGTTTCTCTGTATAGCCCTGTCTGTTTTGGAATTCAGTTTGCAGACCAGGCTGGCCCCGAACTCAGAAATCCTCCCATCTCTGCCTCCCTAGTGCTGGGATTAAAGGCGTGTGCCACCACTCCTGGCTATTTTTTTAATTTTTAAATTTTATTTATTTAGTTTATTTATTTATTTTTTTCACAATGCGGTTTCTCTGTGTAACCCTGGCTGTCCTGGAACTTACTCTGTAGACCAGGATGGCCTTGAACACATTAATCTGTCTGCCTCTGCTTCCCAAATGCTGGGATTAAAAGCATGTGCCACCACTGCCCGGACTAATGTTTTTTTTTTTTTTTTGGAAAATACCTTTCTTTCTTTCTTTCTTTCTTTCTTTCTTTCTTTCTTTCTTTCTTTCTTTCTTTCTTTCTTTCTTTCTTTCTTAAATTTATTCTTTTCATACATAGTTTCTTAGTGTAAGCAGCCCTGGCTGTCTTGAAGACACTTTGTAGGCCTCAATCCTTTAAGAGCCTGCCTCTGTTTTTCAAATGCTGGCATGAAAGTTGTACACCACTATGACCTGCTACGATTCTTATCTTCTTATTTTTGTCCCCCCCCCCCACCCTTCCTTTTTGTGATTTTTGCTTTTGCCAGGCAGTGGTGGTGGTGGTGCTGGCAGAGGGAGGTGGATCACTGTAACTTTGCAGCTAGCTTATTCTACAGTCTGAGTTACACAAAAGGGGTTCCAGAATGACTGGTTATATTTTTCGTTTTTTATGCATTTTAATTAAAATTTGATTAAACCAAAAGAATTTAGACTGACCAATTCAGAGTCTGGCGTTTAAAAGTATAACCAAAAAGTATGAGGCTGTCTGTGGATGGTCAAGGGTTCAGGCTGCTTTAGGGAGCCTCCTCACCTTTCTGCATATGCAAACTAGGCCACCTAGAGGCTGGAAACAAAAGCTACCTTGAGCAGTAGGTCACGTGACAGCCAGCCACCTCCATCTTTATGAGGACAGATGTCAGTCAGAGGACAAGATGGCTGCCACCCACTTGTCGCCTTCCATCTTCTTGAGGTCAATATGCAAATTAGTGACAGAACAAGGAAGTAGAAAGGAACAGATATGCAGGTACACCACCTCCCTTCTGTTTTTGGATAAAAGACACATAACAATTTTTATTATTTACAGTAAGCCTTAAACAGCACTCTGACAGCTGCGCAGATATCTACCTACTATGTGATTTGAATTTCCTTTTTTTTTTTTTTAAATTAATTTTCAGGAACTGCATGGTGGCTTCACCTATTTTCTGGTGCCTTCTTCTGATATGCAGTCATCTAGGCAGCAGATAGAGCACCCCCCCCACACACACACACACACTTACATTGAAAACTAATAGTAATAATAACAAACAAACAAATAAATGAAAAGAAGGCCAAAAATAAAAAAAGATTCTAGCTTCTGCCTGGCTGTGTGGGTGGCAGAGTGTAGGTAGGCAGGTAGGCAGGCAGGCAGAGAGGACCTGGGTGAGTTTGAGGCTACCCAAGCCTACAGAGTAAGTTCCAGGCAGGGATGCCAGGGCTACATCCAGAGAAACCCAATCTTGAGGCAAAAGAAAACAGAAGCAGAGAAGGTTCTGGCTTTTATTTTCAGACATATGTTTCTTCTAGTACTATCGAACTTTGATCATGAAGGCACGTTGGATTTTATGACAGAGTTTGTCTGTGTGTGTGTGTGTGTGTGTGTGTGTGTAATATTTCTGCTGTGATTGCAGTGACTTGCCATCTATTGGGCTAGTGTTTGATTTCTGTAATCTTTTTTCTAATTCTTTTTTATTTTTAGGGTTTTTTTTTTTGTTTTTGTTTTTGTTTTTGATTTTGTTTTTTGAGACAGGGTTTCTCTTTATAGTTCTGGCTGTCCTGGAACATTTAAAATATTAAAATTATTTTACTATCATACTTGTTATCTTCCTCGAATCGATTTTTACTTCACTTTTTCATTTGATTTAATTTTACCTGCTAGCCAGAAAGACCTACGGATTGTTATGCTTCCCTTACCCTCAGGGACCCAGACACAGGGTCCCACTGAGGCTCTCATGTTCTCTTCCTGAGTGCGTGAGTCTATCAAAAATTATTTTAATATCATACTTGTTATCTTCCTCCCCCTCCCTTCTCCTCCATGTCTTTGGCCTTTCTTCACCTTTTATTATGAGGCAGGGCAGGGAGGCCAAGAAAAGAGAGCAAGAGAGGCTTGACTCTCTTTAGCAATCTTCCCAAGGTGGCTGGCTATATATTCTCCAACCTCTGAAGGAAACCCCTTTGCCAACCAACCCCACCCTGCAGAGTTACTGATTCTTTGATCAGTCGTCTCTCCCCACCCCCTTACTGTTCCCATTCCGAGAGGTGATCTAGTATGCTCTCAGAAAAAAAACAAAACAAACAAACAAACAAACAAACAAACAAACAAACAAAAAAACCAAAACACACACACACACACACACACACACACACACACACACACGCTCGCGAGGACGAGGGGAAGTCGTGCATAAAATAAATATTTTTCTGGCCAAAGTGAAAGCAAATCACTATGAAGGGGTACTCCTAGAAAAAAATAAATACAAACGGGCATTTTAACCATTCCACCACTGTTTTAACTCTGAATTTAGTCTTGGAAAAGGGGGCGGGCGGGAGGGCGAGCCAGCGAGCGAGCGGGCGGGCGGGCGGGCGGGGGCGGGGAGGGCGAGCGAGCGAGCGAGCGAGCGGGCGGGCGGGCGGGCGGGCGGGGGGGGGGGGGGGAGGGCGAGCCAGCGGGTGGGCGGGCGGGTGAGTGGCCGGCGGGCGGTGGCAGCGAGCCCCAGAAAACAACAAACCCCAAGCGGTAGAGTGTTTTAAAAATGAGACCTAAATGGGGTGGAACTGAGGTCGCCGCCACCTTCCACTGACACCGTGCTTAGATGCTCCCTTCCTATACTGTGCTCCGTTCCCCTAATTGTGCCTGTTCCCTCGCCCCGCAGACCGATTCGCCAGCCACGTACTTTGACTTAGAGAACGGTTTCGCCTGTTTTCACCACTCACTGTCCTACTTTCGTTTTTGGGTGCCCGAGTCTAGCCCGCGTTCGCTATGTTCGGGCGGGACGATGGGGACCGTTTGTGCCACTCGGGAGAAGTGGTGGGTGGGTACGCTGCTCCGTGGTGCGTGCGCGAGTGTCCCACCCTGAGCTCGGGAGGACCCTCGGGAGAGACCGAATGAGTGAATGAATGTGGCGGCGCGTGAGCGATCTGTATTGGTTTGTTTGGTTGATGGAGACCGTTGTCGGGCGACACCTAGTGGTGACAAGTTTCCGCAACGCTCCTGCCGTCTCCGCTTGGTGACACAGAGGAGGGAAGTGCCTGTGGTGAGGCGGCCAGGGTGACATGAGACCCGGCAAGCAGGCGGGGCGTATCGGAGATGGTGTCGTGTGGAGGGACAGTCTGTACCAAGGAGGTTGTACCGGGAGATGGGCAAAGCAGACCGAGTTGCTGCGCGCCCTTTGGGGAAATAGAAGGTTGGTGGCGACGTTATTAGGTCGACCAGAAGGCTTAAAGTCCTACGCATTTTTATTTTTTTTTTCTTCCAGAAGCCTTCTCTGTCCCCGTCACCGGGGACATTGTACTTCTGAGTCCGAGAGGACGCGACTGGCCCGGCTTACAAGCCGACGTGGCCCGGTGCTGGAGGTTCAGATCTTTTTTTTTTTTTTTCCTCCAGGAGCCCTCTCTGTCCCTGTCACCCGGGACACTGTACTTCTGAGTCCGAGAGGACGCGACGGGCCCGGCTTACAAGCCGATGTGGCCCGGCCAGCTGGAGTGTCGGATCTTTTTTTCCTCCAGAAGCCCTCCGTGTCCCTGTCACCGGTGTCACTGTACTTCTGAGTCCGAGAGGACGCGACGGGCCCGGCTTACAAGCCGATGTGGCCCGGCCAGCTGGGGTGTCGGATCTTTTTTTCCTCCAGAAGCCCTCCGTGTCCCTGTCACCGGTGTCACTGTACTTCTGAGTCCGAGAGGACGCGACGGGCCCGGCTTACAAGCCGATGTGGCCCGGCCAGCTGGAGGTTGGGATCTTTTTTTTCCTCCAGAAGCCCTCTCTGTCCCTGTCACCGTGTCACTGTACTTCTGAGTCCGAGAGGACGCGACGGGCCCGTCTTACAAGCCGACGTGGCCCGGTGCTGGAGGTTCGGATCTTTTTTTTTTTTTTTTCCTCCAGAAGCCCTCTCTGTCCCTGTCACCGGTGTCACTGTACTTCTGAGTCCGAGAGGACGCGACGGGCCCGGCTTACAAGCCGATGTGGCCCGGCCAGCTGGAGGTTGGGATCTTTTTTCCTCCAGAAGCCCTCTCTGTCCCTGTCACCGGTGTCCCTGTACTTCTGAGTCCGAGAGGACGCGACGGGCCCGGCTTACAAGCCGATGTGGCCCGGCCAGCTGGAGTGTCGGATCTTTTTTTCCTCCAGAAGCCCTCCGTGTCCCTGTCACCGGTGTCACTGTACTTCTGAGTCCGAGAGGACGCGACGGGCCCGGCTTACAAGCCGATGTGGCCCGGCCAGCTGGAGGTTGGGATCTTTTTTCCTCCAGAAGCCCTCTCTGTCCCTGTCACCGGTGTCACTGTACTTCTGAGTCCGAGAGGACGCGACGGGCCCGGCTTACAAGCCGATGTGGCCCGGCCAGCTGGAGGTTGGGATCTTTTTTCCTCCAGAAGCCCTCTCTGTCCCTGTCACCGGTGTCACTGTACTTCTTAGTCCGAGAGGACGCGACGGGCCCGGCTTACAAGCCGACGTGGCCCGGTGCTGGAGGTTCGGATCTTTTTTTTTTTTTTTTTTTTCCTCCAGAAGCCCTCTCTGTCCCTGTCACCGGTGTCACTGTACTTCTGAGTCCGAGAGGACGAGAGGGGCCCGGCTTACAAGCCGATGTGGCCCGGCCAGCTGGAGGTTGGGATCTTTTTTTCCTCCAGAAGCCCTCTCTGTCCCTGTCACCGGTGTCCCTGTACTTCTGAGTCCGAGAGGACGCGAGGGGCTCGGCTTACAAGCCGATATGGCCCGGCCAGCTGGAGTGTCGGATCTTTTTTTCCTCCAGAAGCCCTCCGTGTCCCTGTCACCGGTGTCACTGTACTTCTGAGTCCGAGAGGACGCGACGGGCCCGACTTACAAGCCGATGTGGCCCGGCCAGCTGGAGGTTGGGATCTTTTTTTTCCTCCAGAAGCCCTCTCTGTCCCTGTCACCGGTGTCCCTGTACTTCTGAGTCCGAGAGGACGCGACGGGCCCGGCTTACAAGCCGACGTGGCCCGGTGCTGGAGGTTCGGATCTTTTTTTTTTTTTTTTTCCTCCAGAAGCCCTCTCTGTCCCTGTCACCGGTGTCACTGTACTTCTTAGTCCGAGAGGACGCGACGGGCCCGGCTTACAAGCCGATGTGGCCCGGCCAGCTGGAGTGTCGGATCTTTTCCTCCAGAAGCCCTCCGTGACCCTGTCACCGGTGTCACTGTACTTCTGAGTCCGAGAGGACGCGACGGGCCCGTCTTACAAGCCGATGTGGCCCGGCCAGCTGGAGGTTGGGATCTTTTTTTCCTCCAGAAGCCCTCTCTGTCCCTGTCACCGGTATCCCTGTACTTCTGAGTCCGAGAGGACGCGAGGGGCTCGGCTTACAAGCCGATATGGCCCGGCCAGCTGGAGTGTCGGATCTTTTTTTCCTCCAGAAGCCCTCCGTGTCCCTGTCACCGGTGTCACTGTACTTCTTAGTCCGAGAGGACGCGACGGGCCCGTCTTACAAGCCGATGTGGCCCGGCCAGCTGGAGTGTCGGATCTTTTCCTCCAGAAGCCCTCCGTGACCCTGTCACCGGTGTCACTGTACTTCTGAGTCCGAGAGGACGCGACGGGCCCGGCTTACAAGCCGATGTGGCCCGGCCAGCTGGAGGTTGGGATCTTTTTTTCCTCCAGAAGCCCTCTCTGTCCCTGTCACCGGTGTCCCTGTACTTCTGAGTCCGAGAGGACGCGAGGGGCTCGGCTTACAAGCCGATATGGCCCGGCCAGCTGGAGTGTCGGATCTTTTTTTCCTCCAGAAGCCCTCCGTGTCCCTGTCACCGGTGTCACTGTACTTCTTAGTCCGAGAGGACGCGACGGGCCCGGCTTACAAGCCGATGTGGCCCGGCCAGCTGGAGTGTCGGATCTTTTCCTCCAGAAGCCCTCCGTGACCCTGTCACCGGTGTCACTGTACTTCTGAGTCCGAGAGGACGCGACGGGCCCGGCTTACAAGCCGATGTGGCCCGGCCAGCTGGAGGTTGGGATCTTTTTTTCCTCCAGAAGCCCTCTCTGTCCCTGTCACCGGTGTCACTGTACTTCTGAGTCCGAGAGGACGCGAGGGGCCCGGCTTACAAGCCGATATGGCCCGGCCAGCTGGAGTGTCGGATCTTTTTTTCCTCCAGAAGCCCTCCGTGACCCTGTCACGGGTGTCACTGTACTTCTGAGTCCGAGAGGACGCGACGGGCCCGGCTTACAAGCCGATGTGGCCGGGCCAGCTGGAGTGTCGGATCTTTTTTTTCTCCAGAAGCCCTCTCTGTCTTTGTCACCGGGGGCGCTTTACTTCTGAAGCCGAGGGAAAGCTATGGTCCCGCCTTTTTTTCATTTACCTATCGGTATTTTGAGTATTCCCGGTTGTCAGGTCGACCAGTTGTTCGTTTGACGTCCGGTTCTTTTCTTCATGGGGACATTTTTGGGCCACCCCCCCATGTATGACTTCCAGTTGTTCTCTGTGGGCTGTCATCTTCCTCCCTGTCATTTTTATGGTTTTGATCTATTCTATCTGTTCCTATTGGACCTGGAGATATGTAGTGACACGCTGTCCTTTCCCTATTTACACTAAAGGACACTAAAGGACACTAAAGAGAAAAGACCCTTTCAATCAAGGCTGTTTGCTTGTCCAGCCTATTTTTCTTTGCATATCGGCTTGGGTCTGTCGCCTTGCCTGAAACTGTGCCCGAGACATGCTTCCTGCTTTCCGTGCTTTTGCTTCCCGTTTGTGTGTGCGCTTGCTGGGCAGCTTGTGACAACCAGGGGCTATGATATTGCTGCGTTCTCAGGCGTTTTTCCCGATTTCCACGTTGTCGTTGTCACACCTGTGTCCTGTGTGGAATGGTTGCAGCCAGCTGTCTGGTGCTAGTGTTTTGTGTTCCTCCCGCTGTTTTTTTTTTTTTTTTTTTTTCCTGGGAGTCCCGAACCTCCACTGTCTTTCGTTTCCACGTCTTCCACACGCCTCCCGAGTGCATTTTTTTTTTTTTTTGGCGGGGGGGAGGTGGAGAGTCCCGAATCCTCCACTCTCCTGTCTGCGGTGTCTTGGTTCTTCCTGCCACATGCCTCCGGAGTGCATTTTTTTTTTTTTTTTTTTTTGGCGGGGGGGAGGTGGAGAGTCCCGAATCCTCCACTCTCCTGTCTGCGGTGTCTTGGTTCTTCCTGCCACATGCCTCCCGAGTGCATTTTTTTTTTTTTTGGCGGGGGGGAGGTGGAGAGTCCCGAATCCTCCACTCTCCTGTCTGCGGTGTCTTGGTTCTTCCTGCCACATGCCTCCCGAGTGCATTTTTTTTTTTTTTTGGCGGGGGGGGAGGTGGAGAGTCCCGAATCCTCCTCTCTTGATTGTGGTGTCTGAGTCTTCCTGCCACGTGCCTCCCGAGTGCACTTTTTTTTTTGTGGCAGCACCTTCGTTGTGTCTCTGCCCGGATCCGTACTGTCTTGCCCCGCGTGTAAGACGTGCCTATCTCGCTTGTTTCTCCCGGTTGCGTGTTGTCGCTCACTCTGCTTAGATCGATGTGGTGCTCCTGAGTTCTCTTCGGGCCAGGGCCTAAGCCGCGCCAGGCGAGGGACGGACATTCATGGCGAATGGCGGCCGCTCTTCTCGTTCTGCCAGCGGGCCCCTCGTCTCTCCACCCTATCCGTATTCCGGTGGTGTGTGGAAGGCAGGGGTGCGGCTCTCCGGCCCGAGCACTGACCCGCGCGCACTTCTCGCAGTGGTTCGCGTGGTCCTCGTGGATCGCTTGCCCATCTTCCCTGAGCCGGGGAATGTTGGCTGGTGGCGATGCATAACCTTCCCGTCTGGTGTGTGCACGCGCGTTCTGTTTCTTGCAGAGGTGCTCCTGGATCGTTCCAGGTTTTGCCACCTAGGTGCCCGCTTCTGAGTTGGTGGTGGCGCTTCCCGTTTCCTGGCGTGCCTCCGGTGCTCCGTCTGGCTGTGTGCCTTCCCGTTTGTGTCCGAGAAGCCCATGAAAGGGGGGTCGAGGATTAGAGGAAGGGCGGTTAAAAAAAAAAGCCCCCTTCGTTGGGCGAGCGCCCACCCCGCGCACTCGCGGACCTTGCGCGTAGGGATGGTGCTGAGCGGTCGCGGCTGGCCTTTTTGAAAAGTTTCGTGAAGCTTCCTTGCTCCTCGTGTGGAGCTTGGAGAGTGGCAGTGGCCTGCCTTTCGGGGGGGACCTGTTGCAGGGTCTCCTCTGTCCGCGTATGCTCAAAATACCCCTGGAAGAGAACCTTCCTGCTGCCGCAGATCCCCCCGCGCGGATGCCCGCGTGTGGGTCTTCTCTTGTCGCACGCATCCTCTCTCGGTTGCCGGTTATCTGTCTGGCTCTGTGCCTTCCCGTTCGTGTCCGGGAAGCCCGTGAAAGGGGGGTCGAGGAGAGAGGAGGGGGCTAGGAAAAACAAGCCCCCTTCGTCGGGTGAGCGCCCAGCCCCGCGCACTCGCGGACCTTGCGCGTAGGGTTGGTGCTGAGCGGTCGCGGCTGGCCTTTTTGAGAAGTTTTGTGAAACTCCTTGCTTCCTTGTGGGGAGCTTGGGGGGGGCCTGGCCTTTCGGGGGGGACCGGTTGCAGGGTCTCCTCTGTCCGCGGATGCTCAAAGTACCCTTGGAAGGGAACCTTCCTGTTGCCGCAGACCCCCCCGCGCGGACCCCCGCGTCGTGGGTCTTCTCGCTTCCCTGTGTGTGCGCTTGTCGCACGTATTCTCTCGGTTGCCGGAGCTCGTCGGGGTTTTGGGTCCGTCCCGCCCTCAGTGAGAAAGTTGCCTTCTCTAGCTATCTTCCGGAAAGGGTGTGGGTCTCGAGGGGTCTCTCCCGGTCGGTCCCCTCGAGGGCTCGCCCCCTGACCACCTCCTGCGCGCGCAGCGTTTGCTCTCTCGTCTACTGCGGCCCGCGCCTCCCCGCTCCGAGTTTGGGGAGGGATCACGCGGGGCAGAGCCTGTCGGTCGTCCTGCCGTGGTTGCGGGGCCGTGTGGCCGGTCGGCCCGGTTGTGTGGTGGTGGCTGGGGAAAGGGCTCCGTGCACACCCCCGCGTGCGCGGTACCTTCCTCCCCTCCTGGGGGCCGCCGCGGGATGGGGTGTTGGGGAGGCGACGGTGGGCTCCCGGGTCCCGCCCGTCTTCCCGTGCCTCACCCGCGCCTTCCGTCGCGTGCGTCCCTCTCGCTCGCGTCCACGACTTTGGCCGCTCCCGCGACGCGGGCCTGTGCCGCGCGTGTTGCGTGCTGTGTGCTTCTCGGGCTGTGTGGCTGTCGCCTCGTCCCCCCTTCCCGTGGCAGCGTTCCCACGGCTGGCGGAATCGCGGGAGCCCTCCTTCCCCCTCCTCGGGGGCGAGAGGGTCCGCGTCTGGCGTTGGTTGAATCTCGCTCTCGGGGGCGGGCCGTTTTGTGGGAGGACGGCTGTTGGCCGCGTCCGGCGCGTCGTCGGACGTGGGGACCCGCTGCCGCTCGTGGGTCTTCGTCGGTCGGCATCGGTGCGTGGACATCGCTCTCTCTCGTGTTGGTGTCGCCTCCTCGGGCTCCCGGGGGGCCGTCAGGTTTCGGGTCGCCTCGGCGCTGCGGGCGTGGTGGGACTGCCCAGGGGAGTGGTGCAGTGTGATTCCCGCCGGTTTTGCCTCGCGTGCCCTGTCCGGCCCGTTGTCCGAGCGGCCTCTCGGTCCCTTGTGAGGTTTCCCCCTTCCGGGAGGGGCCCTGCCGCGGCCGCCCTTGCCGTCGTCGTCGGCCCTCGTTCTGCTGTGTCGTTCCCCCTCCCCGCTCGCCGCGGCCGGTACTTTTTCCTCTCCCCCCCTCTCCCCCTGGCAGACCCGTGGCCGTGCTGCCGGACCCCCCGCATGGGGGGCGGCCGGGCACGCACGCGTCCGGGCGGTCAGCGGGGTCTTGGGGGGCGGAGGGGTAGGGAGCCGGCTCGGCGGGCGGGAGAAGCTGTGGTTTGGAGGGCGTCCCGGCCCTGCGGCCGTGGCCGGCGCCTTGCGCGGTCTTGGAGAGGGCTGCGTGCGAGGTGAAAAGGTTGCCCCGCGAGGGCAAAGGGAAAGAGGCTAGCAGCGGTCATTGTCCCGCCGGTGTGGAGGCCTGCTGTCCGAGGTGCGTCTGTGGGGGGCCCGTCCGGCCCCGTCGTCCGTCGGGAAGGCGCGTGTTGGGGTCTGCCGGGGCGCTGAGGTGGGTGCCCTGGCGGTGGGATTAACCCCGCGCGCGTGTTCCGGTGTGGCGGTGGGGGCTCCGGTCGACGTCTACCCCCTCTCACCGAGGTCTCAGGTCTTCCTCCGCGGGCTCTCGGCCCTCCCCTCGTTCCTCCCTCTCGCGGGGTTCAAGTCGCTCGTCGACCTCACCTCCTCCGTCCTGCCATCTCTCGCGCAAAGGCGCGGCCCGAGTTCACGGTGGGTCCGTCCTCCGCCTCCGCTTCTCGCCGGGGAGCTGGCCGCTGTCCGGCCTCCTGCCCGCTCGCCTCCCGTTGTCGTGGTCTTCTCTCGCC
>NW_028227276.1:2872422-2882422 GCF_978045245.1 Mus caroli
CTTTTCTTAATCTGAGGAAAAAATAAAATACTGGGCTACATCTATATTGCTTCATTTCTCTTTCTCTTTTCTTTCTTTCAGATAAGGAGGTCCGTCAGCCAATTCCTGCCTTTCTGTTTTTCATAACCCACACACACAATGCAGGCTACATCCATAGTGGGGAACAATCATGGAGGAAGAGGTAGGCTTTGCATTGGGTAGCATTGTCTGAGCGATATGTTAGTGGACCAGAGAGTTTGGATATCAAGCCGTATAATGTTTCTTTTTTTCTTTTTTTTTTTTTAAGATTTATTTATTTATTACATGTAAGTACACTGTGGCTGTCTTCAGACACACCAGAAGAGGGAGTCAGATCTTGTTAAGGATGGTTGTGAGCCACCATGTGGTTGCTGGGATTTGAACTAAGGACCTTTGGAAGAGCAGTCGGGTGCTCTTACCTGCTGAGCCATCTCACCAGCCCTAATGTTTCTTAAAATATAGAAAAGTTCTAACAAAGTGATCTTTAACTTTTTTTTTTCTCCTTCGGCTATGTACAATGAATTGTTTTGCTTGCTTGCTTGACTTTGTACAATGAATTGTTTTGCTTGCTTGCTTGACTTCATTTGGTTTGACATGGTTTCCCTTTGTACCCGTGCAGACTGCCCTTTGAGAATAAAATGGGAGGCCAGAACCAAAGTCTTTTGGATAAAGCACCACAATGGACTACGCACTAGCACTAACCCGTTTGGCTGCCTTCCTTCCCAAGGCACAGATTTTTCCCAGCATGGGAAAGACCTCCCTCCCTCCCTCCCTCCCTCCCTTTTGACCCAGTTTCACTCTTCCACCATACACTCAATAAAATAAAATAAAGTAAAATAAAATAAATAAAAGAATGAATGACGTTTCCAGTTATTTATTTGTCTAAGCTACCTAAATTCCCCTTCTACACCTCCCCCTACTCCCCACCCCAAGCCGCCATCTCCTCGTGGGGGTAGGGACCTGCACATCTGTGTCTTTCTCTCTGAACTCTTTGTTTTCTGGTCCACGTTGCTCCAGAGGAATGTAGCCCTTTGGAAATGGTAATGGAGTTGATAACACACCCTATCAGAAAGAGGAAGGCCCATTCACTCACTCATTCTCACCCAGCCCTGTTCTGCTACTTCTAAGGACAGAATCTTCTGGACAGTATTTACATGGCTTGCTATTTCTAAATTTTGGTTTTGGTTTTGGTGTTTTTGGTTTTGTTTTGTTTTTTTTCTTTTTCTTTTTTTCAAGACAGGATTTCTCTGTGTAGCCCTGGCTGTTCTGGAACTCACTCTGTAGACCAGGCTGAACTCAAACTCAGAAATCCGCCTGCCTGCCTCTGCCTCCCAAGTGCTGAGATTAAAGGTGTGTGCCCACCCACCACTGCCTGGCTCTATTTTTTTTTAAACATTATGTATGTATGTATGTATGTATGTATGTATGTATGTATGTATGTATGTACGTACGCATGCATGCATGCATGCATGCATGCAGGCATTGTTTATACGACTACACTGCAGCTGTCTTCAGACACACACCAGAATAATACATGGGATCCCACGACAGATGGTTGTTAGCCACCACATGATTGTTGGAAATTGAACTCAGGAAGGACCTCTGGAAGAGAGGACAGTGCTCTTAACCACTGAGCCAGCTCTCCAAATAAAATTTGTGGAGAAATTGAGCATCTTAAAACCTTAGGCATCCTTCCTCCTCTCCACGTGGCCTCTCTCCCTCTTTCTACCTTCTCTCTTTCCCTCTGCCTTTGTACAATAAAGCTGTAAAACAACAACAACCTCTAGGCATGTGTGTCCCCTCTTTATGTATGTATGTGTGTATGTATGTATGTATGTATGTATGTATGTATGTATGTATGTACTTACTTACTTACTTACTTTCTTACTTGTTCCGACACCAGTCAGGTGTGGTGCTTCATGCCTTTAATCCCAACACTTGGGAGGCAGAGGCAAAAAAAAAAAAGAAAAAAAAAACCCCAAACCAAACCAAACCAAACCAAAACAACAACAACAACTACAACAAAAAACATCAAACAAAGTTTGGGTCTTAGTGAAGTAAGCAAGGCACAACCTGCAGGCAGGCAGGACTGATGAATTTGTACCTCTTACCCCTTCAGAGTTTACCAGAGGCTTAAAGGACTGAGTTTTTGGGACTGCCCTGAGACAATATATATCTTCCTTCCTTCCTTCCTTCCTTCCTTCCTTCCTTCCTTCCTTCCTTCCTTCCATTTATTTATTTATTTATTTATTTATTTATTTATTTATTTATTTAAAGTACCCTGTAGCTGACTTAAGATGTACCAGAAGAGGGTGTCAGATCTCATTACAGGTGATTGGTAGTTGAACTCAGGGCCTTTGGAAAATCACTGTTTTACCTGCTGAGCCATTTCTCTCACCAACCTAGTTCTGTCTTTCTGTCTTTCTGTCTTTCTGTCTGTCTGTCTGTCTGTCTGTCTGTCTCTCTGTCTGTCTCTCTGTCTCTCTGTCTTTCTCTCTTCCTTCATCCTGGCATCAATCAACACAGACTGTTTTGTGAGGTAAACTTAATAAACTTCTAGCTCCTCTCTTGTTCTCTTACTTCTTTCTCTCTTGCTACTTCTCTACTCTCTCTGCCTCTACTAAAAATGAAGAAGAAGAAGAAGAAGAAGAAGAAGAAGAAGAAGAAGAAGAAGAAGAAGAAGAAGAGGAAGAAGAGGAGGAGGAGGAGGAGGAGGAGGAGGAGGAGGAGGAAAAGAAACCTCTAGCTCATGCAAGGGGGATGTAGGAAGGACACCACCTTCTTTCTTTCTTTCTTTCTTTCTTTCTTTCTTTCTTTCTTTCTTTCTTTCTTTCTTTCTTTCTTTCTTTCTCTCTCTCTCTCTCTCTCTCTCTCTCTCTCTCTCTCTTTCTTTCTTTCTTTCTTTCTTCAAAAAATACTCAGGGACATCACACTCCCTGTAGCCAGGGATGAGTCTCAGGGAATGTATGTGAGCTTGCTTTGTTTTGTGGGGCCAAACTTGACAGACATTTCTTTTGGCTTTGTGTGTTTTGCCAGCCAGCTCTCTTGCTCTGCTCACTCACTCACTCACTCACTCACTCACTAACTAGCTTGTTTGCTGTGGTTGCCATTTCTATCTATCTCTGCACAGGGTTCCAAGACTGCCCTTTGGGAATCAAATGGGAGAGCAGAACTAAAGGCTTTTTGATAAAGCACCTAGAGTGCACACCAGCACCTTTGGACTGACTGGCTGCCTTCCCCCTCCCCCTCCTCCCCCTTCTTCAGATTCATTTATTATAGGTAAGTACACTGTAGCAGTTTTCAGACACACCAGAAGAGGGCACCAGATCTCATTGTGGGTGGTTGTGAACCACTATGTGGTTGCTGGGATTTGAACTCATGATCTTCAGAAGAGCAGTCAGGGCTCTTAACCGCTGAGCCTCCAGCCTTCTTAAAAGCATGAATGATCCCAGCATGGGAAGACGGTCTGCCCTCCCTCCCTCCCTCCCTCCCTCCCTCCCTCCCTCCCTCCCTTTTGAGCCATTTTCCCTCTTTCACCATACGCTCAATAAAAGAAGTAAATGAATGAAGTCTCCAGCTATTTGTTCGAGCTATCTAAATTCTCTCACAACACCTCCCCCTCCCCCTCACTGCCTTCTCTCCCTATGTTTGGGTGGGGCTGGGGGAGGGGTGGGGTGGGGGGAAGGGATCTGCAAGTCGTCCCTGCAGGTTTGTGAACTATTGGCGATGGTCTGGTTCTCTGAACTGCTGAGCCATGTCTATCCAGAGGCTGGCTGGCTAGTTTTCTGCCTCAAGTCCCTGAGTGATGATTTCAGTGTGAATTCTCTGAACTCACTGTCCTTTCAGGTCCACATTTGCTCTGGCAACCGACTGAACCAAACAATAGGCTCACACTGAGATCTTTGGAAATGGTAATGGAGTTGATAACACACCCCAACAGAAAGAGGAAGCCTCCGCTCACTAGAAGACTTTCACTAGAAGCCTCACCCTGCCAGCAATTTAGGAATTGGTAAGGCCAATCTGGACAATATTTAAATGATTTCTACTTCATGTTTAATGCTTAATAAAATAAAACGTGTGTGAAGGTCTGAAGAGCGTTGACTGTTCTTCCAGAGGTCCTGAGTTCAATTCCCACAAACCACATGGTGACTTTGGAATCCGATGCACACTTCTGGTGTGTGTTGGAAGACAGCTGCAGTGTACTCATATAAATAAAAAAATAAATAAAACCTTCAAAAATAAAATAAAACAAAGCTTGTGAAGAAATTGAGCATCTTAATTTTATTTTATTGTATTGTATTTCACACACACACAGTATTTTATATATATATATATATATATATATATATATATATATATATATATATATATATATATAATCAACTGGCACAGAAACGCACATTACCTAAGTTAGCTGGGAGTGGTTGGATTGGATATGCAGAGAAGGAAGGAACATTTGCAGTTTTGCTGTTGCTCTTTTTTTTGGGGGGGGTGGGCTGTTTAAATAGTACAGCAGAGCAGTGGTGGCACATGCCTTTGGGAGCACTTGGAAGGCAGAGGCAGGCAGATTTCTGAATTGGAGGCCAGCCTGGTCTACAGAGTGAATTCCAGTACAGCCCGGGCTACACAGAGAAACCCTGTCTGGAAAAACCAACCAACAAACAAACAAACAATCCCAAGCAAAACCCAATCCAAACTTCACAAAAGGGAGGGACACTATAACAAATTACAATTGCTTGTATATATAGAAAAAAATTTCCTCCCCCCCCCCCCCCAAATAACCCTGGTTCAATTAAATACGAAACTAACTAAGTAATCTCACACATACAAACATACATACATAAAACAAATAATGATAACTACGTGGCATGGAACTGCTTACACAGTTTGGATGCCCCCTCCATCACATGCCTGCAGAAATTATTGAGTGGCCGGCCTGGTCTGTCTTGTATGTTTTTGCACCATGTACAGAGACTTTGTCTCTCATAAATAAATGAATACAGAGAAAGATATTCATTGATCTATACATGCCTGTGCGATGGCTCAGAGGGCAAAGCTGCTGTCTGTTAAGGTATAGGTAAAAGAGTAAGGCCTAGATGGAATGTTAAGGACTGAGGAAACTATTAAGGCCTAGATGGAATGTGAAGGCCTACTTCAGATTAGATAAGGGCTAGGTAACCTCTTACCTGGCTAGCCTGCCATTCTGCTGTTACTGCCAGAATTGATTACATATTCTCCTTGGATGTGTCCTCAGAAACCAATCAAGATAGAAGCCAATCGAACTGCTTCCTTTATTCTATAGTTATCTGCAATAGGCTTGGACTCAAACTGACCACCCAGAAGCATTTCCTACACCCGCACATGTGTATACTTTTCTGGCATTTGCTCCTAGAACCTGCACTGGGGATGGAACCCCCGCCCTGCCCCAACACAAGAGAGACACCCAAACCACCGATTCAGTGCACAGACTACTTAGAATCAGACTTCTATTTTGAGTAGGGTGTGAGTGAGTAAAGTGTAAGTTCCCAAGGCCTCCCTGGGAACTGACATCTTACTTGGAAGAAAGAGACTTGTACGTGGGCAACTGACTTTCTGGTTTGCAATTTAAGACATGAATGTCACACTATTGATGGCCAAGACACTGGATGTCCTGATTTTATTAGTGTGTGTGTGTGTGTGTGTGTGACTCCATGGCCAAGCTAGCCCCCCCCTCCCAGATGTGTGTTTCTTATTTATTTATTTATTTATTTATTTATTTCTTGGGCCTGTGCTTGTGTATGACCTCGGCAACACTTCCTGAAAACCAAACCAAGCTAAACTAAAGCAAACAACTATGGCTGTCTGCCTGCCTGCCTGCCTACACAGAGAAATGATATCTCCAATCAAGTAACACTAACTCCTAAAGACGCCTGTTTCTCTTTTTCTTTTTTTTCTTTCTTTTTTTCTTCTGCTCCCTCTCTCTGTTCCCCCCTCTCCCTTTCTTCCTTCCTTCCTTCCTTCTTTCCTTCCTTCCTTCCTTCCTTCCTTCCTTCCTTCCTTCCTTCCTTCCTTCCTTCCTTTCTTTCTTTCTTTCTTTCTTTCTTTCTTTTCTTTTTTTTTCTTTCTTTTCTTTTTTTTTTCTTTCTTAAATTTATTCTTTTCATACATAGTTTCTTAGTGTAAGCAGCCCTGGCTGTCTTGAAGACACTTTGTAGGCCTCAATCCAGTAAGAGCCTGCCTCTGCTTTTCAAATGCTGGCATGAAAGTTGTATACCACTATGACCGGCTACGATTCTTATCTTCTTTTTTTTTTTTTTTTTTTTTTTTTTTGGTTTTTCGAGACAGAGTTTCTCTGTGTAGCCCTGGCTGTCCTGGAACTCACTTTGTAGACCAGGCTGGCCTCGAACTCAGAAATCTGCCTGCCTTTGCCTCCCAAGTGCTGGGATTAAAGGCGTGCGCCACCACCGCCCGGCGATTCTTATCTTCTTATTTTTGTTCCCTCTCCCCTCTTCCTTTTTATGATTTTTGCTTTTGACAGGCAGTGGTTGTGGCAGTGCTGGCAGAGGGAGGTGGATCACTGTAACTTTGCAGCTAGCTTATTCTACAGTCTGAGTTACACAAAAGGGGTTTCAGAATGACTGGTTATATTTTTCATTTATTATGCATTTTAATTATAATTTAATTAAACCAAAAGAATTTAGACTGACCAATTCAGAGTCTGGCATTTAAAAGTATAACAAAAGACAGTATGAGGCTGTCTGTGGATGGTCAAGGGTTCTGGCTGCTTTAGGGAGCCTCCTCACCTTTCTGCACATGCAAACTAGGCCACCTAGAGGCTGGACACAAAAGCTACCTTGAGCATTAGGTCACGTGACAGTCAGCCACCTCCATCTTTATGAGGATAGATGTCAGTCAGAGGACAAGATGGCTGCCACCCACTTGTCACCTTCCATATGCAGGCACACCACCTCCCTTCTGTTTTTGGATAAAAGACACATAACAATTTTTATTATTTACAGTAAGCCTTAAATAACACTCTGACAGCTGTGCAGATTTCTACTTGCTATGTGATTTGAATTTCCTTTTTTTGTTTTTTTTCTTTTAATTAATTTTCAGGAACTGCATGGTGGATTCACCTAGGTTCTGGTGCCTTCTTCTGTCATGCAGTCATCTAGGCAGCAGATAGAGCACATACACACACACATACTTTGAAAACTAATAGTAATAATAACAAACAAACAAATAAAAGAAAAGAAGGTTAAAAAAAAAAAAGATTCTAGCTTCTGCCTGGATGTGTAGGTGGCAGAAGCAGGCAGAGAGGACCTCTGTGAGTTTGAGGCTACCCAAGCCTACAGAGCAAGTTCCAGGCAGGGATGCCAGGGCTACATCAAGAGAAACCCTATCTTGGGGCAAAAGAAAACAAAAGCAGAAAAGGTTCTGGCTTTTATTTTCAGACATATGATTCTTCTAGCAGTATTGACTATTGAACTTTGATCATGAAGGCACATTCGATTTTATGACAGAGTTTGTGTGTGTGTGTGTGTGTGTGTGTGTGTGTGTGTGTGTGTGTGTGCAATATTTCTGCTGTAATTGTGGTTACATGCCATCTAGTGGTTTATGTTTGATTTCTGTAATCTTTTTTTCTAATTCTTTTTAATTGTAATTGTAATTGTAATTTTAATTTAATTTTATTTTATTTTTTGTTTTACGAAATAGGGTTTCTCTGTATAGCCCTGGCTGTCCTGGAACTCACTTTGCAGACTAGGCTGACCTCGAACCCAGAAATCTTCCCATCTCTGCCTCCGGAGTGCTGGGATTAAAGGTATGTGCCACCAGTCCCCGCTATTTTTTAATTTTTAAATTTTATTTATTTAATATAGCTTTGTTTTTTCATGATGCACTTTCTCTCTGTAACCCTGGCTGTCCTGGAACTTACTCTGTAGACCATGATGGCCTTGAACATATTAATCTGTCTGCCTCTGCTTCCCAAATGCTGGGATTAAAAGCACCACTGCCCAGACTAAGTTTTTTTTTTTTTTAAATCTCTCTCTCTCTCTCTCTCTCTCTCTCTCTCTCTCTCTCTCTCTCTCTGTCTCTCTCTCTCTTTCTTTCTATTATTTTTTTCTTTTTACTGAGATACGGTTTCTCTGTGTAGCCCTAGCTGACTTGACACTAACTCTGTAACCCAGGGTGACCTTGAACACAGAAATCTGCCCGAGGTTAAAGGTATGTTCCACAATTGCCTCAGGTCTACTCTAATTCTATTTGAAAAAATTATGTGTGTATGTATGATTATATGTATGTATGTATGTATGTATGTATAGAAGTAATATTAATCCATTAATATCTCTTTTTCCTAATATTCATGTCATTCCAGGTCCACAAAGTGAGTTCCAGGACTACACAGAGAAACCCTTTTTCAAAATAAAAAAAAAAAAATCTCAGATAGGGATTCATTGTGTAGCCCTGGCTGACTTGGAAGTCACTCCTTAAGCCAGGGTGACCTTGAATGTAGAAATCTGCCTGAGGCTAAAGGTGTGGTCCACAATTGCCTCAGGTCTACTGTAATTCTCTCTTTAAGAAAACAAGGGGTGGAGGGTATGGGGGACTTTTGGGATAGCATTGGAAATGTAATTGAGGAAAATACATAATAAAAAATATTTTTTAAAAAACATGTGTATTTATGTATAGAAGTAATATTAATCCATTAATATCTCTTTTTCCTAAACTTCATGTCATTCCTCCTTATCTTTCTCTCTCACTCCATGTTTGTGTGCATGTGTGTATGTGTGTCCCTCTCCCCCACAGGTAAGTATGTACCTGCTTGTAAATTAATACTCCATGTGTGTGTATAGGATTCCATGGCCAGCTAGTACCAGCCCCAGATTTGTGTTTCAGAGATCTTTACTTATTTATTTTCCATGTACACCTCCAGGGAAACAACATAAAATCAAATCAGCTAACAAACAAACAGAAAAATGTAAAAGAATGGACTCATCTGGCATTTAAAAGTAATAGACTTCCGGGCAGTGTTGGGGCACACCTTTAATCCTACCACATTGGAGGCAGAGGCTGGCAGATTTGTGCATGCCAGGCCATCCTGGTCTACAGAGTGAGTTCCAAGACACCCAGGGCTACACAGAGAAACACTGTCTTGAAAGACCCCCACATCCTAAAAATAATAAAGAAGTAATAGACAAAAAGCAAGAGAAAAACATGTGTGCCAAGGCTGCTGGTGACTTTTCAGTGAATCCTCACCCTTCTGCACTGGATTCTGTTAAGTTCTATTCCACTAGTAGCTCCATGTTTGTGTGCATGTGTGTGTGTGTGTGTTAGTCTTGGGTACACAGATTAAAGAAATCATATTTCCAAGGAATATTTTTCCTGGAAATATGATTTTTTCAAGTAATATTTTTCCAAATAATATTTTTTAAAATATTTTCTTTCTTTCTTTCTCTCTTTCTTCTTTCTTTCTTTCTTTCTTTCTTTCTTTCTTTCTTTCTTTCTTTCTTTCTTTCTTTCTTTCTCTCTCTCTCTCTCTCTCTCTCTCTCTCTTTCTCTCTCTTTCTTTCTTTCTTTCTTTCTTTCTTTCTTTCTTTCTTTCTTTCTTTCTTTCTTTCTTTCTTTCTTCCAAAAATACTCAGGGACATCACACTCCCTGTAGCCAGGGATGAGTCTCAGGGAATGTATGTGAGCTTGCTTTGTTTTGTGGGGCCAAACTTGACAGACATTTCTTTTGGCTTTGTGTGTTTTGCCAGCCAGCTCTCTTGCTCTGCTCACTCACTCACTCACTAACTAGCTTGTTTGCTGTGGTTGCCATTTCTATCTATCTCTGCACAGGGTTCCAAGACTGCTTTTTGGGAATCAAATGGGAGAGCAGAACTAAAGGCTTTTTGATAAAGCACCTAGAGTGCACACCAGCACCTTTGGACTGACTGGCTGCCTTCCCCCTCCCCCTCCTCCCCCTTCTTCAGATTCATTTATTATAGGTAAGTACACTGTA